>NW_007232034.1:0-21991 GCF_000164805.1 Carlito syrichta
CCAGGAGTTGTTTAGCATCATACTGTTTAGTGTCTATGTCTTTGTGGGTTTTGGGGGGACTTTGTTGGTATTAATGTTTATTTTTATTCCACTGTGGTCTGAGAAGGTGCGTGGTAGAATTTCGGTCCTTTTAAATTTGCTTATGCTTGATTTATGACCAATTATGTGGTCAATCTTAGAATACATTCCATGTGATGATGAGTAGAATGTGTATTCTGTGGTCTTTGGATAGGTATCAATTAAGTCCATTTGGTCTAAAGTCACATTGAAGTTTCAGATCTCCTTGCTGATTTTTTGTCCTGATATCTGTCTAGGGTTGTAAGTGGGGCATTAAAGTCCCCAGTTATGATTTCCCTCAATTTAAATCGGCAGTGAGCTAGAGGGTCCCAGTAGAGGCGGAAATTGTTTCTCAGGTCTTTGAATTTTAAGATTTATGCTGAGTCTACTAACTTAGAGTATTTTTATTTATTTCAAATAATAGTTATATCAAATATAACTGATAGTAGTATTTTTAATTATTTTAAAGAAAAGATTTATCTTCATATGTATAGCAATCTAATCAGTATTTGTATTTTAAAGTTATAATATTTACAATATCCCCTTTGAGTTATATCAGTTTGTCAAAGTTTCCAGGAATTTCAAAATATTTCTGGACTTGACATCTAATGGTAGATGCCGTTAATGAATGTTATGATGGATATTTTCAAGAACTGCTAGTTGCAATTGGTAAGTAATAATTTATTTAAAGTATAGCAGACATTTTATTTCACTGTAAATGCTGCCTAGATCTGACTGAATGAAAGGTACATGAGTAAGCTTTGATCATGTTATTTTCCTCCAACTGTATTATTGAAAAGGACTCAATAGAGGAAGAGCTCACTAACTGCTGATACAGTGCACTAAACTAGCAACCTAATGACTTTAATGAACTGACACTCTTTCCCAACAGCTGCTTCATCTTTCATGTGAGTAGACAGAATTCTCAGATTCACTCTCTCAGGAATAAAGTTCTCACACTATTTGATCAATATTATATTTACTGACTTCCATTTCCTTGTTCGAGAGCCAATAAATGCTAGCAATGTGATTTCTTTCTCTTCAAGAGAAAAAGGCTTTGTTTTTGCCACCATCTCTAATAAATTTGGTTTTAGGAGTAAATCCTACCATAAAAGAGAGGTACCTTGTTTCTTAGTAGTGATTGCTTCAGTCTATAGTGAAAGGGGCATACTCTCGCTCCTTCCTAAATAAGAAAAGACATCCTTCCACAGAAGGAAAAACAGCAGTAGTTATTCATGAAAATCAAAACGGAACCACCTGTGCTTTATCTTGTATTGTTCTGTGATTTGACAGCACACATTTCAGAGACTAGAAAGGAGGAATCATATTATAAAATGTTTCCATAGCAGATACACAACAAGAAATCACTCAAGCACTTGTTAAATTAAATTAATGAATATTGTGATCTTCCATTCCTAGAATGGCAGGGATATATACATGGGCATGGGAGCGAAGAAATAAGATAATTTTGTAGATTGCCTAGTAAAGGAATTTTAAGCTAGGGTTCCATGGAAATGGTTTGGTGAAACCCTTAAAATAGTCTATGTCTGTGTATTTACCTGAGAATAAGGTGACGCTGTTCCAGCAAATTCTCAACAAAATTTAATAACCATATATCAAAAATCCTCATTTTACAGGCATAGCCTGAGGAGGTTGAGTACTCCAAAGTCTATCAACTGATTATCAACAGTTAAAACTAGGTCTCATGTCATCGGAATCTCAGTGGTTTTCTTTCCACTATCAACCACTGCCACAAAGCAATGGCCATGAGAGAGGAAATAGAAGATGTCAGAAACACCAGAAAACATCTTGACTGATTCATTAAATTAACATCTATTGATCACCTACTATTCTGACTACAGATTTAGGCACTGTGGATGGAACAGTGAAACGATGACAAAAATGACATAAGTCCCTACTTTCAAGGAACTAGCCACGAGCAGTGACTCAAGAGTGATTATGGAGTGTACAGTGAACTATGAGAAAACACTGTCATAATGATTTGATTTTGGCTAGAAGTTGTGGTCTCTCATACCTTATTCATGTATGAATTTATGTACTTACTCAAATAAACACTATTCAATGTCTACAATCATCAACTAACTTTCATCAAGGACAACTGTTGGCCAGGCTCTAGGTTATTCTAATGCCACAGCAATTTTGATTAGATGACTTCTAAAACTGGTCTAGACAGTTATGGTCCATACAGTTTTTTCTTAAGAGACTTCAGATCTACTCACAAGGCTATAAGAAACTAAAAGTAGCATTCAAGAAGATTAATTATTACATGGAGAAGATGTCACATTGAATCCTATAGTAATAAAAATCTAATAGTGACAATAATTTAGGTCTCTTTGACGCTCTATTTATTTAATTTTCAGATAAAAAGGATAAGTTTTCTTCACTATGCTGGATGAAGGAACCAACAGAGATAGAAAGAGATGGAAATAAACCAAGTGAAAAATTCCATGAATCAATACAATATTGTTGCTTTATACTTTTTTTTCTATGGTTATAGTGTGTCATTTTTCCAAGTGCTGAAATCACAATGCAATGTGAAGATTGTAACAGAAAAAAAAGTTTCTCGTTGTTTCTCAAATTCTGAAGAAACTATATATTGTCTCTCTTAATGTTTCTTTTCTCTCAGATTTCTTCTGCTTCTCCCTATTCAAGAAGATTCATGTTATTTTGCTTTTAGATTATATAGCACAATCCACATAAGAACCATATTTAAAAAAAATTTTTCCTGAAATTGTGTATATATTTTCAAAGGACTAATTTAACTTTCACTATTTAAATATTCATTCCTAATTTTGAACTTGTATGTAAGTACATACATTTCAAATAAAATACACTCAAGTGAAAAAAAATGTATTGTACACCAAAAATAAGACCCATCAAATAAAAATTATGTTCTGCTTTCTAGTTCAAATTTAGGTGCTTAAGAAGTGTTGGCTCTTTGAAGTCTATCTCCTCCATATGTTTTAGAGTAGTTTTTTTTAAAAGCATTTGCAGAAACTGGTAAATTCAAATGTTTATGTATATGTCCAAAGACCCTCACATCAGATGTATGCAAGAACAAAACATATGGCATCAATCAGAAAATGTCAAACATTACAAACTCTCAGCAAGAAATTGTTGCTTTCCTGAAGTTTTGGAAACACAAAATAATGCCAATGGTTATTTGTAAACATTAAGTGTTATTTTTAAAGAGTACACTAACTATTGTCTAGTTAGACAATAATAAACTCTAGACCTATTTTTGTAATTAAAAGATATTTTTAATACTTTAGTGTGATATTCAGTTACAAATACTTTGAAGCATTCATTTTTAATAAAAACAAACACTTAAGTGCATTACATAATGTACACCTTATCCATATGTGCATGAAACCTACTTAGGAAAAGATCTTATACAGATCATTATATATATGTCATAGCCTTATAAACTCAGAGAAAATTATAAAAACAATTCAATAGTACTATAATTTTAATAGGCAGTTTTATCCTCAAAGTAATTTTTATAGACCAATTTCTTAAAAGTAGTGTGCTGGGAAAATATGCTAATAGTAAGAATATTTTATGATATACCTTGTACAAAGTGTTTTTTTATTTATGCACAAGAATAACTTGTGTAACCTCAAGATTACAGGAGGAAGGTCAATGTTCACAGTCTTGCTTCTCTTTGATTCTATTTCCAAGGAGAAAAAATGGCTTTGATTAAAAGTTTTTTTGAAATCGTGTATTGAGCAAAGCTGTAGGATGATTTCAATAGTTTCTTTCTCGAAAAACCCAGCCACTGCATCAACAGAATGAAGTTTCCCTTGTAAATGACCATGAAAAAATAATCACAATTACCCTGATTCCAATTATGCTCAAATCCAGAGGTTCTTATTCTAATAACAGATAAAAACTGTATCCTTGCTGTGTGTATGTTGCAAGGCAAGAAGAATATCGGTGATCTCACAAATGGTTTGGAGGTAAAGAGAAGGATTATATACACAAGCTATCAAATTTTGGATACATGAGGACCTCGAATGTTAAATATTTGTCAAAAAGTTGTTTTAACCACTCCTGTTCCAAATAAACCTTCTATATTTTTCTCAAGTGCATTCTAAATGATAATTTACAAGTTAAATTTGGGCACTTAGTTAGATCATTCACCTTAATCATCTTAAATTATGAAAAGTTTGATAGTAGAGCTGCAGCCAAACATTGACATCAAAAATTAATAGATTATGTTTTCTGGTGGCTAGATGTCACCTTCGCTCCATTTTAAAAGACTATTTGAAACTTTTTAGGCAGTGATATTTTGGGAACTAGTACACAGACATGGGCTTTGTATTTTTAATTTAAGTCAGAAATATTTGAAGCACCTAGAATTTTAATTTTTATAATTTTTCAATAATGACCAAACTATAAAACGAAAATGTTATTGCCATCTTACTTAGACATATTAACTTTCATCTAACAGAGTTCAGAATGTCTTCCTCCACAGGAAGAACTTTTACCTAGAAAGACCACATGACCAGATTTTCACTTTATGCTGCAGTGTAAAGGAGCAGTTTCAACAAGGCTGAAAAAATAGAGAAACTATTGAAAATCAGGGTGAAATTATGAGGCTAAAGCCTAGACCATGGCAATGGAATAGAGATAACAAGACATTTGAGAAGTAAAACAGACAAAAATAATTCATTGCAAGAATCCAGTAAGGGAAAGGGAGAAGTCACGGAAGTGACTCTCAGGATGTGACTTGGATGCTGTGTGGGTGGTGATGCCCGCATTTGAAGAACACGGGAAGAGCAAATGGCTACAGAAAAGGAGTGTGTCCCCTTGAAATGACGGGCTTTAAGGTACTGTCTTCTCTTTCTTTCCCCCCTCCTGTATCTTTTAGGTCTTTGGTTTCCATAATAAAACTGTTATCAAGATTCTAACTTCCAGAAGTGAAAAAGATGTGAGTATAAGGATACGATACGAAGAGAGATATGGAAAATCCCTATTACATGGTATCAAAGTAAGTCTCCTACACAGATTGATTTTGACCCACATTTTATCCTTTTTGAAACTGAAATAAAAGCTCTCATTTAAATCACTTCATTGTAGAGTCTGAAAGCTAAATATTCATTCAGGGGTGATCTACTTTAGTTCTTAGACAGCCTTTAGAACATCAACAGGTGCTAACTTAGGAAACTATCACCTCAGTGACAGAACCCTACTTCCCTCTTGTATGCTTTAAGCAAAAGCATTGATAGTCATGCAACATATCCATTCACTGTAATCATGCTTAAAGAGCTAAATTCTGAAATATGACCAGGCGAAGGAAGGAAGGAAAACATTTTGCATCGACTACATTAAATTTTAAGGGGTTTCTTAGATCAGTTCACCTTTCCTTTCACATTGTCCTAAAAGGCAGAGCAGCCAGTTAAATGCCATGAACTGGTAATTTGGAGGAATTTAATGTTACTACTTATGTGAAACTCTATGTATTCCTTATTCTTTTACACTTTAAGGGCAAAGAAGCAATGATTCAGTACTAAATAAGTCAATTTCTTCATTCTAATACTTTTAAACCTCTGAATTTTGATAAAATTTGGCAGAAAAGTATCAGAATGTATAGGACCATCTATGGAATGTTGAGGGCCTAGTGAAAAATAAAAATGCTTAGTCTCATGGATAGATCGATGATAAATGATAGATAGATAGATAGATAGATAGATAGATAGATAGATAGATGAGAGAGAGAGAGAGAGACATCTATGAGGAATTTCAAAGCCAGGCTCAGTGGCTCAGCCTGTAATCCCAGCACTTTGGGAGGCCACAACTAGTGGATAGAGACCAGCCCGTGGGTTCAAGACCAGCCTAGGCAACTTGGCAAGACCTTGTCTACAATTTTTAAAAAATTAGCAGGGCATGCTAGTGCATGTCCTTAGTTTCGGCGACTTGAAAGGATGAGGTGGAAGCATCACCTGAGCCCAGCAGGTCACCCAGCCTGGGCAAAGGAGTGAGACTCCAACAAAGAAAGAAAGAGAGAGAGAGAGAGAGAGAGAACGAAAGAAAGAACGAAAGAAAGAAAGAAAGAACGAAAGAAAGAAAGAAAGAAAGAAAGAAAGAAAGAAAGAAAGAAAGATTCTCCAGAAGCAACTTAGCAACCTAAGGACCAAAACAACCCACAATACAGAAGACATTGTAGATCCTTGGGGAACTGAAGTGGTTTCCAAAGACGGATAATTAATGAAGTAGTTTAGAGAAATTTTAGCTATTTGTATTCGATGAAATTGTCCTTACACCCACCTTCAAAACCCTACTCTTTTTTTTTTTGAGTCAGAGTCTCACTGTCACCCATGCTGCTCATAACCACCACAGCCTCGACCTGCTGGGCACAGGCGATCCCTCCACCTCAGTCTTTCAAATAGCTGGAACCACAGTTATGTGCCTGTGCCACCATGCCTGGCTGATTTTTTGTTTTATTATAGAGACGAGGTGTCATCATGTTGCCCAGGCTGGTCTCAAACCTGTGTGCTAAGGTAATTTTCTCACTTCCACCTCCCAGTGTGCTGGGATTACAGGCATGAGCCACCATGCCAGGCTCCTAAACTCTTAGTGATAATAAACATTTCCCATTGAGAAATGTGAGTTATAACACATTTTCTAAATGAATAAATTAGTTCTTCTACACTTACTATAATTAATCACAACCACCTCAAAGTGCACTAATATTTACATATATTTAATGCAACTTTATTATGTGCATTTAAAGCAATGGATTATAATTGCATGACTTTGTGTAAAAGAACATTAATATGATAGTTGATTTTTAACAAATATAAATTTCATAATAACATCCATTTATGACTATCATTGCTTTTGGAAAATGTAGAAATGATAGAATACCATAAAAAAATAAAAATAAAAATAGCCCTAATTCTTCACCACAGATAACCAGTAATAAAATTGTACTGTGCTTTAGTCTGAATGTTTGTGTCCCTACAAAATTTATATGCTAAAATCCCAAGGTGTTACTAATAGGAGGTGGGACCCCTGGGAGGTGATTAGGTCATAAAAGTGGAAGTCACGTATGAACTTAGTCTCCTTATAAAATAGACCCAAGAAAGCACATTTCCCTTCTGTCATGTGAGGTTAGAAAGAGAAAAACGCACTGGGCTCGGTGGCTCAGTCTGTAATCCCAGGGCTTTGGGAGGCTGAGGTGAATGGATTGCCTGAGCCTGCGGGTTCGAGACCCACCTGGGCAACTTGGCGAAACCTCATCTCTAAAATAAATAAAAAACTAGCCAGGCATGGTAGCACACACCTGTAGTTCCTGCTACTTGAAGGCTGAGGTGGAAGGATCTCTGGAGCCTAGCAGGTCGAGGCTGAGGTAGCCAGGAGCATGCCTCTGCACTCCAATCTGGGTGACAGAGTGAGACTCCAACTCAAAAAAAAAAAAGAAAGAAAGAAAGAAAGAGAAAAACTCTGTTTGAGGAAGCAGTTCTTAGCAGATACCAAATCTGCTGGAGCCTTAATCTTGGTCTTGCCAGCCTCAAAGCTGTGAGAAATAAATTTCTGTTGTTTATATCACCCAACCTATGGTTTTTTGTTATAGCAGCTGGAATGGACTAAGACAGATGATACTTTTCAGTCTTTATCTAAAAGACATATATAAGTAATAAGTATATATGTATACTGATATTAGTAATAAGTTTTGCTACCTACAGAAATATGTTTTACTGGATCATGGTATACCACTGTGTAAACTATAAAGTACATAAACTAGCTCACATTACTGTGTGTTTCTTTATAGTTTTTCATTGTTATACATAATATTATTGTGTATATAGTTTACCATAAATCTTTGTACTTATTCATAATTTATAACTTTCTTAAGATATATTTCTTAAGGTATAATTAATACATTAATAAGTATAAACGTTCTCAAATATTTTGAGAATATTGTCAATTTGCTCTCCACACTCTACACTGATTTATAATAATCATTACAAATATATTTATAATTATTTAAATATATTACACAAATATAAAATTATAAATAATTAGAACACTTCTTTCTCAAGTTGAGAAGATGATTTAATTCTAAAGAAAGTTATTGTTCTAATAAATACACATTAAGGTTCAATCAACTTTAGATAAGCCACATACTATTGACTATAACCAGAGTATTATTTTTATTAACTTTCACTAGGAATAATGTGTAGGAAATATTAAGTATTTAGATGAAAAAGGTAGATAATTTTGGAAAGGTTAGTGGGCACTGTCTGTCATAGTGCAGTTCAGAGGAATTATGGTTCTTTTTCACAAATGCTATGACACTTTATTTCAAATACATTATATTTTTTATTTTCACAATTTTGCTTTAGGGCATTATGAAAAAGCACTGCTTGCCCTCTGTACAGGTGATACTAGAGACTACTAAAATGAAGAGCAGGATTTGAAGGACAGTGCACTCTTCTCTACAGACACATCCAAATAGAGATTTTCTTTTGTAACACTATAACGAAATTACAGAATCATATTTTCCATCTTTGAAACTATTCTAAGCCAGAAAATCTGTTAAATGAAAGTTTATGATAATTGATTTTCCTATTAGCTAATCAGCAATTAAAGTATGCATAATAGAATAATAAAAATGAATTGGAATAGATTTTCTTTAACTATGAACCATCAACACCCTATAACAATAGAGTCTGCTCAAGTCTGTCTTTAGCATGATTTGGGAGACCAAGGAAAATACAGTGTGTGACCATCTTCTTTAGAGGAACTTTCAATAACACTTTTGTGCAAATGCAGCAAAGTTAAAGCAAACACCTAAAGCAGGCTTTAAAAGAAAATAAAGACATGAAACAGCAAAATGCATTCAGGTATATGCTTGTCTGGATTAGAAGTACAAGAATCTTGAATGGAAAAACAGAGTGCATATGTGTCTATGCGTGCATGTGTATTTGACAGCCATCCTGGTGAAGGCGATTTATCTCCAGCTAGGTGTGTGTGTGTGTGTGTGTGTATGTATGTGTGTGCATGTGTGAGTTTCTAACCAACCACTTGCCCAAGCTACACCAGAAAAGTCATTGCTCTCTGTTTTTTATCTTCACTTCTTCACATCAGCATTGAAGACTTTTGGAAGTTATTATATGGCTTGTGCCATCGATTAAGTGTGGTCTCTTCCATCACCCAAGATTCAGAAAATTAAGAGTGACAGAGAGAAAATATTCATGGAGATCAGATTTAGGGGGTAATCTAGATTGATGCCACCATCTAGCCAGGAGTGAAAGCAGAGGCCAGATGTGTAAGTGCACCCCAGAGGACACCCAACCTAAGCCAAGATCATAGGAAGTGGTCATTAGTGAAGTCAGGCAAGACAATACATCTGGATAAACTGGTGAAGGTGGTGGAAGGGCTTAGTTCTACATGGAACCTTTTTCAGTGTCTTAAGGTCAGTCCACTTCCTGTGGATCTGTTTCTACTGGTCTCAGGGGGATAAAAATAACTTCTCAAAACCTAGTGTCTGACAGGAGGAATGAAACAGGACACATAAGAACACAGGAAATGGACACAACATGAAACATTTAAGGATAATTAGTCTGCTAAAATTACTTTCAAGAGTGTAACTTACTGTGAGTGCAAATGATGTTATATCATTTTTATTTATTCTATTTTATTTTAAAGATGTGTGGTACAATTCAGGATTAGGTATACAAGTGGACTTTATACAGGTGAAGTTTGGGTTTTTAATTCCTGTCTTTAAAAATCATTATCCACATTTCAAGCCAAAAATAGCCATTGAGACATTTAGCATAGGCGTTTCTTTGCCAGCTAAAATTCTTATAGAAGAAAAATGTTTTAAGAATCTAGATTTTTTTTAAAATACTTTTTTCATTGTGATGTCTAATGTGTTCAATAATTATGAAATCTATATATGTGCCAGGTAATACACCTTTATTTCTTTGGCACAGCATCCTGTTGTCAAATAAAATACAAATCTATAGTTAAGAAGGAGGAGAGAGACTTTATTTAAAAGGTGACTGAAATGGGGGAGGGGGACATTGCAATGGGGCAGTTTTCCAGAGAGCTAGTTAAGGAAGTCTGTTTGGCAGAGGCTCATTTTGCAAGTGAATCAAAGTTCACCTGTAGGAAAAACTAAGCCTGACTAATATCTGAACAAATCAAATTAACTGGTGTTACATCCGGATTTTTCAGTAAAGAGTTCAGATAATCACCTATGAGACAGAGAATAGGAGTTTGGAGGGTGTGTTAGGCATTGCCATTGCAAAGCACGAATGTAATCTGCAGGTTTGATGTATGTCATATAAGAAAGAGTGGTTCTTACAAAGCTATTTATTTGTGAGCCATTTCCTGAAACAAAAACAGATGTGGGGGTGGCAGGAGAATTCTTGACTCTCAGTTTTCCAGGAGCACAGTACTTAGGTCAAGTTGAACACTGTCATTTTTTCCAAAGTTTTCTGTTGAATGCTTCACTTAGTTGTTTAAATGCCAACACAACGTTGTCATTTTTGTCAGCACACAATTCACTCAGTGAAATCCTGTAAGAAATTAAGTGTTTAAATTATCACTGTTATCTGTGCTTGGTGATGTTTATGTGGTTATATGATGTTCAAGTGCAGAAAAGCTTATTATACCTGATGGACTTAACAAGCACAAAGTCTCTGATTAAATGAAAAGCGTCTCCCATATTTAACCTACAGAAAAAATGGCAGTAACATGTAAGGTAATACATTTTTTTGGTGTACCCCCAGACTAAAGTAAAGTAAGTCATACACGTTGAATTACTGGTCCTTCCGGAGACACAGTAAAACCAGACATGGAAATACCACAGAGAAGTGATCATGTCTTTTGCATCTAGTATTTTACTATCATCAGCTTAACCCTAGGTCAACTGGACTAGTAAAGAAGTTAATCATTTGGCTTAAAAAAAAACATTTAGTGCTCTTGTCTGTTACCACATAAATATTACCAATGTGAAATAATGCACATACATTAAAAATAGTGCCACATGTGAGTGATGCCAGTAAAGATGGCAGAGTGGGATGCTCCAAAGGCTTGTCACTACTGCCAATCCCTTTCTTATAGTATTATGATAGCTGTATTTTCAAGGTCTGCTTATGAGAACATGTGATACTCACATCTTTCTGTGATCGATGACTCAGTATTGTAGACTCTAAGTACATCCAAGTGGTTGTGAAATTCATATAATTTTATGGTTGCATAATATTCCATCGTATATATGTACCACGTTTTTTTATCCAGTCCTCTTTCGATGGGAAGTATGATTGATTCCATGTTTTTGCTATTATGAATAGTGCTGCAATAAACATGCATGTGCAGGTACCTTTTTGAAGAATGATTTGAGTTCCTCTGGGTGTATTCCCAGAAGGGGATTGTAGGGTCGTGTGGGAGGTCAAGTTTTAGATCTTTTAGGAATCACCACACTGTTTTCTCTTCCCCCACTCTTTACCCCACCTAGCTCAGTGGCAGTCTTAAAGAAAGCAGTTGGTGTTTCCAGTGTGGGACTTGGGTCTCTGCTTCCAGAGAGAGCAGAGCTGAACTTATTAACAAAGGTTGTCTTGTCTGAGGAGATGTGGTGAGGACCTGTCTTTGCTTCGTCTGATTCAGAACTCAATCAGCAATAGGGATTCTTCAACAACATCATGGGGCAAACTAACAACCTGCAGCTAGCCAGAGCAAAAGGTTACAGTGGATGCATGTAGTAGGGTGCTGAAAACCTGTGAGGAGAGCCTGGAAGAGAGTTTCTTGGAGAATAGAGGGCATTCTGAAGCACCAGTGTGTACTGGAAATTTAAAATACTTGAACACACACAAGGCAGACCTCATGCTCAGAAAAAACCTCAGAACTCCAAGCTTTCACCTCCAGCAGGTCCTGGGAAAGGTGTAAGCAGAAAGTGAAGGGTAAGGCAGGATTACCTGAATAGATGGGAAAGGTGTGCTCCAGCCCAGAACCATCTACAAAGCATGAGAGAATTTTCTTTCACTTTCCTCTTTCTCTCTTTCTCCCTCCCTCCCACTCTCTCTCCCCCTTCCCGGTCCCCCTCTCCCTCCCTCTCCCCATTTCCTTCCCTCTCCCTTTCCCTTCTCTCTCCCCCACTCTGTCCCCCTCTCCCCTGTCCTTCCCTCCCCCTTCCTCCCTCCCTGTGTCTCTCTCCTTCCCTCTTCCTTCCTCTCTCTCTTTCTGCCTGTCTCTCTTCTTGTGTTCAAAGAAATCTCTGTAAAAATGCTAGTTAAACACAAGCTAAAAAAAAAAAACAAAACGAGGACTTCAGAAACTACCCATGACAAAGAATACAAACTTTATAAAAATAATTTAGTAAAGTCACTAAACAAACAACCGCCAAGTAGACAATTAGAAAAATAAACTTTAAAAGGGAGAAAAATTTTTTTCCAAAATTATCACATTGTACTATTCAAAATGGGCAGGTTTCAAATAAAAATTTATAAACCATAAAAAAACAAGAAAGAAGAAAAAACCTTGACAGAATAAATTACCAGAAACTACCTCTGAGAAAACATAGATATTGGGCTTATTAGACAGTTATTTTATTCATCTTAAATTTTCTCAATGAGTTAAAGGAAATGATGGACATAAAGCAAACAAACAAACAAACAAAAAACAGGAGAATGATGTATGAACAAATACAGCATATCAAAAAAGAGATAGAAATTATAAAAAGGAGCCAGGCTTGGTGGTTCAGCCTGTAATCCCATGCCTTTGGGAGGCTGAGGTAAATAGATTGCCTGAGCCCGCAGGTTCAAGACCCGCCTGGGCAGTGAGACCTCATCTCTACAATAAATCAAAAAATCAGCTGGGTGTGGTAGCGCATACCTATAATTCCAGCTACTTGGAAGGCTGAGGCGGAAGGATCGCCGGAGCCCAACAGGTCCAGGCTGCAGTGGCTGGGAGCGGCCACTGCACTCCAGTCTGGGCAACAGAGTGAGACTCCAACTCAAAAAAAGAAAAAGAAAAAGAAATTATAAAAAGGAACCAAGCAAAAATTCTGGAGCTGAAAATTACAATAGAGAAATAAAATTTTAAAAAGAGAGAGGGAGTTTCAAAAACAAACTTGAGCAAGCAGAAGCAAGAATCTGCAAACTTGAATAAAGTCCATTGAAATGAACTATTCTAAAGAGTAGAAATTTTTTAAAATAAAAGAAGAAAAATTAACAGAACCTAAGAGACACCTGTGGAGCACCCTCAAGCATGCCAACAGATGCATAATAAGAGTCTCAGAAGGAAAGGAGATGAGATTGTCAAAATAATGTTTGAAGAAATAATGGTCAAAATTTTCCCAAAGTTGAAAAAAGAGACAAATCTAAATATTCAAGAAACTCAATGAACTTCAAGCAGGATAAATGCAAAGGGATCCACAGCAAGACACAGTATACAGAATTACTGTAAACCACAGAAAAATGGAGTCTTGAAAGCAGCAAACAAGAGGTAAGATAAGATATTATCAATAATATTAAGAGCAGATCTCTTATTAAAAACCATGGAGACCAAAGGGGACTGAAGTGACATTTTTAAGGTAATTAAAGAAAAAAATTGTAATTTTTAAAAAATTCTACATCTGGCCAAACTACCCTTCAAAAATAGAGATGTTAAGACATTTCTAGGTAAACAAAATTTGAAGACTTCTGTTACCCATACATTTGCCCTACAATAAATGCTAATAGAAGTACTTCAAGCTGAAACAAAAGACACTAAATACAAAGCCATATAGAGAAAAACTTGGGTAGAGGTGACTGCATAGGTTAATATAAATGACAGTATTAGTGTACTTTTGGTGTCACTCCGCTTTTTATTTACTACATTATTTAAAAGACAAATTCATAAAATAATAATTACAAATCTGTTAATGAGCACAAAATGTATAAAATTTCTTGTTTTTTTTTAGTTGGTGTCTCACTCTGTCACCAAGGCTGGAGTGCAGTGTCATGCTCCCGGCCACTGCAGCCTTGACCTGCTGGGCTCAGGTCATCCTTCTGCCTCAGCCTTCCAAGTAGATGGGACAACAGAGATGTGCCACCATGCCCGGCTATTTTTTTTTTTCTTTTTATTGTAGAGATAAGATCTCGCCAACTTGTCCAGGCTGGTCTCGAACCTGTGGGCTCAGGCAATCCTCTCACCTCGGCCTCTCAAAGTACTGGCATTATAGGCTTGAGCCACCATGCTGGGCAAGATTTAATTTTGACAATGAAATGAAGGAAAGAATGATGCTCTATGAGAATAGAGTTTAGTATGCTATTAAAAATAAGTTGGTATTAATTCAAACGAAACTGCTGTACATTTGGGAGGATATGATAGTTAGTTTTATGTATCAACTTGAGTAGATTACCTGGTGACCAGTTATTTGGCCAAACACTATTCCTGGGTATGTCTGTGAGGATATTTTTGTAGTACATCCTAGCAGCCAACAAACACATGAAGAAATGTTCAACCTCACTAATCATCAGGGAGATACAAATCAAAACCACACCGAGATACCACCTAACTCCAGTCAGAATGGCAATTATCAACAACTCAAAAAATAACAGCTGCTGGAGAGGGTGTGGCGAAAAGGGAACACTTCTACACTGTTGGTGGGAGTGTAAACTAGTGCAACCTCTGTGGAAAGCAGTGTGGCGATTCCTAAAAGCTCTAAATATCAACCTCCCATATGACCCTGCAATCCCCCTACTGGGAATATACCCTGAAGAACACAAATCACCCTATAAAAAAGATACCTGCACACGCATGTTTATCACAGTGTTGTTCACAATAGCAAGAACCTGGAAACAACCATGCTGCCCATCAAAAGAGGACTGGATTTAAAAAATGTGCTACATATACACGATGGAATACTACACAGTCATAAAAAAGAACAAAATCATGAATTTCGCAGCAACCTGGATGGAACTAGAGTCTATAATACTGAGTGACCTCTCACAGAAACAAAGATCCGAGTATCACATGTTCTCACTCATATAATGGACCTTGAACATCCAATGTAATACTATAAGAAAATGACTGACGGTACTGGGAAACTATGGGGGGGATGAGATTAACAGTAGATTCTCATTTGAATGGACAGATGGATTAAGCAGATGGCCCTCCCCAGTGAGAGCAGG
The DNA here is from genome assembly GCF_000164805.1 of Carlito syrichta. Classification (NCBI taxonomy): domain Eukaryota; kingdom Metazoa; phylum Chordata; class Mammalia; order Primates; family Tarsiidae; genus Carlito; species Carlito syrichta. Next base: position 15,207 of record NW_007232034.1, read on the forward strand.
TATCATCCAATCCAATCTACTGGGGACCTAAAGAGAACAAAAGAGCAGGGGAAGGGAGAATTTGCTTTCTCTGCCTGACTCCTTGGGTTAAGTTATTGGTTCTTCCTTGCTCTTGGACTGGGACTTGAACCATCCGTGCTCCTGGATCTCAGGCCTTCAGATTTAAATTGAAATGTATTGCACCAGCTTTCCTGGGCCTCCAGCTTAGAAATGGAAGGCCGTGCTGCTCAGCCTCTGTGAGTTCATGGGCAAATTCCTTATCATACATCCCATTCTAGTTAATACGTATTGTTTCTGCTTCTCTGGAGAACTCTGGCTGAAACGGGGGATCATTGTAATACCACTGTAGCCATTCAGGAGGTATCTTAAAAAAATCTAAATACCCTGACCTGACTTGATCATTACACGTTCTATGCATGTCACAAACACTCACATTTACCCTATAAATAAGTAAAAATATATTAATAAAAGAAAGAAATGGATAACTATGTGAGATAATGGATAACTTAATTGGCTTTACTGTAGTAACCATTTTACTAGCTATCTCATAACATCATGTGGTATACCTTGAATACATACATTTTATTTTTAAAAATAAAAAAACTGTCTTTAAAAAAACTACACAAAAGGAAATGAGAAAAAAATCAAAATGGTAAAACATAAAAATAAATTGAAATAAAAGGAGTCAGTAATTGAGAAAATGAGAAAAAATAACAGTATAAGACTTTTAAAAAATCCTTAACAGTGTTTTCTTTAAATGTAAATAGATTTAACACTCCATTTCAAAGGAAGATAATGACAGAATGCATTTTTAAAAAATGACCCTATTCTATACTGTCTGAAAAGACTTTCTTTAGATCCAAAAACAAACAACAACAAAAAAGGTTGAAAGTCAAATCATGGAAAAAGATATTTTATGCAAATAACAAAGAAAACAGGACTGGGGTGGTTATACTAATATCACACAAAGTAGATTTTTAGTAAAAAACTGTTATAAGAGACAAAGAAAGCATTATATATTGAGAAAAGAGTTAATCAATCTAGAAGACATAACAACTATAAACACAAAGATGTTAAACAATGGTGCCCCAAATATATGTGGCAAATACTAACATATTGGAAGGGAGAAATTGACAGTTCAAAAATATTTATTAAAGACATCAATATCCCATCTTCCATTATGGTTAGAGTATCTAGACAGAAGATTAATAAGGAAGTAAATAATTTAGCACAATAAACCAACCAGATCTAAAAGACAGATTTAGAACACCCCTCCCAGAAACAGCAGAATATACATTCTTCTCATGTTTATATCAAATATTCTCCAACCTATACTACATCTTAGGCCACAAAACAAGTTTATTTTTAAATATTGAAATCTTACAAAGCATCTTCTCAGACCACAATGGCATAAAGTTAGAAATTGATAACCAAAGGAAAATTGACAAATACAGGGAGATTTAACAGCACAGAAATAATGAATCAAAGAAGAAATCATGAGGAAAATCAGAAAATACTTAGAAACAATTGAAAATTAAAACACTGCATACCAAAACTTACATGCTGAGAAAGCAGTTCTCAGAAGGAATTTATGCCAGTTAATGTCTACATTGAACAGGATAAAAGATTTTTTTAAAAACCTAATTTTACACCTTAAAGAACTAGAAAAAGAAGAGTGAACTAAAACCTAAGTTAGCAAAAGAAATAAAATTTAAAAATCACAATGATGATAAATATAATAGAGAATATACAACCATAGAGAGTATCAGTGAAACAACAGTTGAATCTTGGAAAAGAGCAACAAAATTACCAAATCCTTAATTAGACAAACTAAAACAGAGAGAAGATATGAACAAAAACACAAGTGACAGTAAGAAAATTACTACTAATGCTGCAAAAACAAAAAGTATAAGACAGTATTATGAACAATTATACACCAAAAAATTATGTAAGCTAGATGAAATAAACCCATTTCTAGAACTACACAAATTACCAAACCTAACTCCAAAGATATAGAACATCTAATAAAACTTATAATAAATAAATTGAATCAGTTATCAAAAACAAGCTGACTTCACTGTTGAATTCCTCAAACATTTAAAAAAAGGAATTAACAGTAAACTTTCACAAACTTTTTCAAAACTTGGAAGAGGAAAGAACACTTCCCAACTCATTCTGAGACTAATATTAACCTAAAATTAAAACCAGACTAAGACATCAGAAGACTCCGCCTATAATCCCAGCACTTTGGGAGACCAAGGCAAGTGGGTTGCCTGAGCCTGTGGGTTTGAGATCAGCCCAGGCAATTTGGCGAGACCACGTCTCTACAATAAAATAAAAAATTAGCTGGGTGTGGTAGCACGTGCCTGTAGTCCCTGCTACTTGGAAGGCTGAGGTGGAAGGATCGCCGGAGCCCAGCAGGTCAACGCTGGGGAGGCTGTGAGTATGCCACGGCACTCCAGCCTGGGCGACAGAGTGAGACTCCAACTCAAAAAAAAAAAAAAGACATCATAAGAAAACTACAAGACATACTTTTTTATGAATATAGAGGCAAAAATCCTCAACAAAATATCAGAAAACTTAGTCCAACAGCATATTTAAAATATTATACACTATGACACACTGGGACTTATCCAAGAATGCATGAATGTTTCAACATAAAAAAAAAACAATCATTCACCACATTAATAGAATGAAGAAAAGAGCTGCATGATTACCTCAACTTATAAGAATCAAAACAGCATTTTAAAAACTCTTTCAAAATAAAAAGAAAAAAACATTCAGCCAATTAGGAACAAAAAAGAGCTTTCTTAGCATGATAAGTGATGTTTATGAAAAATCTTAATATCATATTCAGTGATGAAAGACTAAAATCTTTCCTCCTAAGATCAGGAACAAAACAATGATGTCTGCCTTCACCATTGCTATTCAACATTTTACTGGAAGTACTAGCTAGAACAAAAGAAACAAGAAGAAAAAATAAAAGACTTCCAAGTTGTAAAGTAAGTAAAATTGTATTCACAGATAACATGATCTCATATATAGAATTCCCACAGAATCCATAAAAAATGATTAGAGTTAATAAAGTAATTTAATGAAGTCGTAGAGTGCAAGATCAACACTCAAAATTTAGTTGTGTTTCTATACATACTCAAGATGTTTTGCAAAAACAATATTAAGAAAAAAATTATTTTTAATAGCATCCAAAAGAATAAAAAACCTTGGAATAAATTTAACCAGGGAGGTGAACAATGTATACACTAAAAACTATAAAATACGACTAAAAAAATTAAAGAAAATTTTTTAAAATGAGAAGACCCCATATTTATAGATTGAAATTTTTAAATTGTTATGATAACAAGAGTATTCAAAGTGACCTACAGATTCATTACAACCACTAACAAAATTTCCAAAGTCATTTTTGCAGAAAAGCAAATAATCAAATGCATATGGAATTTAAAAGAATATTGAAGAACCAAAACAATATTGAGGCCGAGCTTGGTGGCTCAGCCTGTAATTCCAGCACTTTGGGAGGCCAAGGTGAGTGGATTGTCTGAGCCCATGGGTTTGAGACCAGCCCGGGCAACTTGGGAAGACTTCATCTCTACAATAAATTTTAAAAAATTAGACATCGTCTCTACAATAAATAAAAAAAAATTAGCCAGGCATGGTAGCACACACCTGTAATTCCAGGTACCTGGAAGAGGCAGAAGGATCGCCAGAGTCCAGCAGGTCAATACTGGGGTTGCCATGAGTGTGCCACTGCACTTCAGTCTGGACAACAGAGTGAGACTCCAACTAATAAAAAACAAGCACACAAAAACAAAAACAAAAAATAAAACAATACTGAGTAAGAAGTACCAAACTGGTAGACTGACCTTCTGTATTTCAAAAGTGATACCTATCAAAACAGTGTGATACTGGCATAAGGATAGGCATATAGATTCGTGGAAGGGAATTGAGAGTTCAGAAATAAGCCTATACATAAATGGCCAATTGATTTTTTGATGAGTCCTGGGAACACTAAATATGAAAAGAATTCAACAAATGGTCCTGGCACAATTGTATGTCTACATGTACATGAATGAATGTGGAGCCTTACCTCACACCATATATCAAAATTTATTCAAAATAGATCAACAGCCTAAACATAAGAGCCATAATTATAGCACTCTTTAAAAAAAAAAATCTTAAAAATACATCTTCTTAGCCAGACTTGGTGGCTCAGCCTGTAATCCCGCACCTTTGGGAGGCTGAGGTGAGTGGATTGCCTGAGCCCGCGTGTTCGAAGTGGATTGCCTGAGCCCGCATGCTCGAGACCCCTGGGCAGCGAGACCTCATCTCTACAATAAATCAAAAAATCAACCTGGTGTGGTAGCGCATACCTGTAATTCCAGCTACTTGGAATGCTGAGCAGAATGATCACCGGAGCCCAGCAGGTTGAGGCTGCGGTGGCCGGGAGTGGCCACTGCACTCCAGTCTGGGTGACCGAGTGAAACTCCAACTCAAAAAAAAAAATACATCTTCTTGACCTTGATCTGGAAATTGAATTTTGGATATTACACCAAAGGCAGAATCAAAAAAAGAAAAAACAGTAAATTTGACCTCCTTAGAATTAAGAACATTTATGCATCAAAGGGCATTATCAAGAAAATGAAAAGATAACCTACAGAATGGGATAAACTATTTGCAAATCATATATCTAAGAAGGATCTAATATCTAGTATATATAAAGAATACCTACAATTCAACAGCAAAAATACAAAATACACAATTAAAAATGCAAGTACATTAAAAGATGCTCAACATCATTAGTGTTTAGGGAAATATAAATCAGAACCAAGGGATACCACTTCACTCTCTCTAGAATGGTTGTGGGGAACAGTAAGGTTGTAGAGAAATGGGAACCCATGTCTATTGCTAGTGGTGATGTAAACTGACCAAATTGCTGTGAAAAACATTTAGGCAGTTTCTCAAAAAGTTAAACATAGAGTTATCATATGACTCAGCAATTCTACTTCTAGGTATATATGACCCAAATGACTGAAAACATGTACTCACACAAATACATGTACACCCATGTCCATAGCAGTCTTATCCACAATAGCCAACAGTCAAAAATAACTCAAATATTTGTCAACTGAATAAACAAATTGTGTATCTACACAATGGAATATTGCTCAGCTATAAGAAAGGAGTGAAACACTGATACATGTCAAACATGGATGAACCTTGACATACAGTAAAAGAATTCAGACACACAAAGTCACATAATTGTATGACTCCATTGGTATGAAGTATCCAGACTAGGTAAATCCAAAAAGATTGGTAGGTGGCAGGGAGAAGGGAGGAATGGGAGTGATAGCTTCATGGGCATGGACTTTCCCTTTGAGTTTATGAAGGTATTTTGTAACTAGCTAGAAGAGGTGTTGTAAATACACGTAAATATAACAAAGACCATTGAATTGTTCACTTAAAGATGGTTAATTTTATGTCACATAAACTTCATTTCTACTAAAAATTATTAAAAATAGTTTCAAATAGCATCTTTTTTAGTTGTTTAGAGACCAGGGTCTTTCTATATTACCCAGCCTGCCTCAAACTCCTGGGCTCAAGCAATCCTCCCATCGAAGTATCCCAAGTAGCTGGGACTACAGGCATGTGCCACCAGCCCAGCTCCAAAATAAACAGCATCTCAAATACTCTTTTAAAAGTATTGCATCATTACAATTATGTTTGCTTGTGTAATGCTTTCATTACACAAACACAAGTTTTTATATGAAGAATGTCACAACAGAAAAAGCCATACCAATTATTCAAAGTCAGTGCTGACAGGGAACCCTGTTTGTAGAAGTTCAATACACAAGCATTCAGAGAATGCTTCCGTCCACTCTTATCATATTTATTCAACCAAAGGAAAGGAACATCCTCCACATTCACACCAGCTGTTCATAACTATGTTCATAACATAGCCTGAAGATATGCAGGAATTTTATAATGCTAGCATCTTTCTTTTGAGATGTGTCTTAAACTGTTATAAAATTTGATCATCATGGTTCAAAACTAAAACAATAGCCTACATTCATTAAAATATTGTCAAGCATTCAAATGGTATATTTTCTCAAAACTTTGATATGAATGACCAGATAAAGTCAGAAGAACATCAATACTTAAAATATTAGCACTATTTTTAAATCATGGAAACTAGGTCTCCAATTTATTAATATTCAAAATTTCAGATTACATAGTCACTTTAATAACCTGAGAAATATATTAGAAATATTTTAAAAATATTTTTGAGCTTACAAACATATTGGCAACAGCTACATATAACAATACTGGTGCATGTTTTTTTTTTTTTTTTTTTTCATTAATCAGTATTTTTTATTATGGTTTTGTGGGGTACAGTTAAGGGTTAGGTGTACAATGACGTTTCATTCAGGCACCCTGTAGATAAGAAGTGTTTTCCCATCCCCCGACAGATATTTGCTACTGTTAATCCCATCCCCCTCCCCCCCATAGTTTCCCAGTACCATCAGTCATTTTCTCATAGTATTGCATTGGATGTTCAAGGTCTATTATATGAGTGAGAACATGTGATATTCGGATTTTTGTTTTTGTGAGAGGTCACTCAGAATTATAGACTCTAGTTCCATCCAGGTTGCTGTGAAATTCATGATTTTGTTCTTTTTTATGGCTGCGTAGTATTCCATCGTGTATATGTACCACATTTTTTAAATCCAGTCCTCTTTTGATGGGCAGCATGGTTGTTTCCAGGTTCTTGG
>NW_007232035.1:0-22020 GCF_000164805.1 Carlito syrichta
CCACGCTTGCCTTTCCCCAGGCCGGGTGGCGGTGCCACGTGCAGGGCCTTCGCGTGGCCAGAAGCAGGGGCCTGGGAGGAGCGGGCCACTGCACGACGTCCACCCCAGACACCGATTCATGGCTCGCTTCCGTTTTACTGCGAAACGGGGTCTCGCTGTTGCCTAGGCCGGAGTGCAGCCAGGCTGTCACAGCTCGCTGCAGCCGCAAACTCTTGGGCTCGAGTGATCGTCCCACTCGAGCCTCCCAAGCAGCTGGGACGACGGACGTGCTCCACTGTGCCGGGCTAATTTTGGGGGGGATGGAGGGCTCCCTGTGTTGCCCAGGCTGGTCTTGAACTCCTGGCCTCAGGCGATCCTCCTACCTGAGCCCCCCCAAGTGCTGGGATTACAAGCGTGAGCCGCTAAATCTGGCCTCAATTTTACATTTCAAATGCCACTGAAAACACATTCTAGTGGGGTTAAGATTTTTATGTTCACGTTTCCTACAACCCTCAAGCAGTAACTGAAGGAAAAACAATTTAAAATGTATTTCAATCTTTAATGCTGACCTCTGTTTTTGCTTTCTTATTGATTCTTACATTCTTACATTTTCCAGAGACAAAAGCAAAAGGTAAAAGTGTATTAAAACACTCATTATTTCACTCCATTCTTTCATGAGATTAGAAACTGTATTTGATGGTGTTTTCTTGTACAATTGCGAGTTCTTATTTTCACAACTGTCTCCAGTAATTTTGCACAAGAATACTGGCTAGAATCGTTTAACAGTACTTACGCATGTCGACTCAGAAGTAAACTGCAAAACTACAACACATGCTCTCATAGCAGAATGGCCTCATTTCTTTTGGAGCAATGAGTAACGATGGTGAGATCTGTGTCCCGATGGAGTTTTGTGTGCCTTTATCCCATCTTTTGCATTGAGGATGAAGCTTACTAAGTTGGAAGGCATGGTTTTTTCAATTATTGACAGAGACAATTTCCCTCTCATTTCTGTCTGGACAAACATCACTAATTTGGAATGTGCTGGGTTTCTGTAAGCGAAGGAAGAGTTGAGAGTAGGTAGTGAATTTTTAGATTTACCCATTAAACTTACAAGGCTGTGGAGAGAGGGATTCTTGTCCTGTTCACTACGGATTCCCTCCAAAGTGCTTATGATAAGGGAGTTACCAAAGGAAGGAAAGAAAAAAAGAAGACAGGAATTTGCAGAACCTTATACAATTTTTGCATAAAAATATTAAGTACTTAGACTCTATCTTGAGATCTTTGGTTTTAGGCATTTTTTTCTTTTTGTCATTTTACTGACTTTAAAAACTATAAAAGTTACCTTATGAAAAGTAAGCAATACATATTTTTCATAATTAAAGAGGGTTATCCCTCCATTATTCCCTTTATTCTATTTCTCAGAGATAATCTCTGTTTATAGTCTTAACTTTATCTTTTCAGGTACATGAAGATAGCATACACAAAGATAGCATCCATACGTATGTACATAAATATGCACCCCTCATATACACAGATACAGTTGTTTTTAATGAAATGTACTTTTTCTTTTGCAACTAGGTTTATTTTCCTCTTCAGGGGAGTCAAACACTTCCTTCCGTGTCTAAACATGCAGATCTGCTTGACTGGTTTCCATGGCCACATACAGTGTTTCAAACTCTATTTAATAATCCTTTTATTTGCTGTCATTTAGGCTGGTTCTCACTTTTTGCTACTATAAATACAGCTGCAATCAAACATCTTTGTAATATATCAATTTTATTTTTATAACTACTTAGAATGTCTAGGTCAAAGGTTTGTGCATTTAACATTTTGACATATTATTTCCAAATTGCCATCTAAGAAGACTAGTATTTTTTATTCCAACCCAGTGATCTTCAAACAGGTATAAGAAGATGAATACTTTCAAGGGAATAACTTTTCAAACCTCTAACTTCCATATGCATTTTTTCTTTGATCTGAAAATATGTCTCTGATGAAGACATGGAATTTTTCTTTTCCATCAGTCTGTCCACAATCACCCTTCTCTTACTTCCCACAACAAAGGTATAACTGTCATCCACACGAAATAGTACTGAATAGTACTGTGGTGGTTTACGCTGGCATATAAAAATCTTAGAAGCTAAAGAGAAAATTTGATCTCTTAGAAGTGAGTTGAGAAAGTGAACGACTAATGACTGGATAAAAAAATCCTTTTCCAAGTCCTGTCAATACTTTTCTTTCAGTAAAACTGAAGGATCTAACTGAGTTATCAGTTGACAGGTCATTACAAATTCTTTCTGATTATAGGACACTACGTGATTATGGTCTACAATTCAGAAAGATTTCAAGGCATTGAATGACAGTGCTGGAATTGGACTCCTTCCATTTTAGCCCACTTATTAAGTGGATACATTTTCTCAGTTCTTATACGATAAAAAGCAGGAGTAGATCTGTTATTGAATGCTGTTTCATCTTATTAGTCCTATCTGTCCACAGTCAGATGAAGTAAGATGGTTAGAAGCATGGACTCGGGTCATAGTCTGCCTTGGTCTGAAATTGAGCTTTGCCGTTACCTGTTTGTAGCCCTGAGAAAGATCCTTGCTCTCTTCAGGCTTCCGCTTTCTTTTCTGCCTTTGGGCAGAGTGATACCACCCCTCCAGGGAATGACTCTGAGGACCACCCGAGGCAACATATGCAGACTGTTTATAGCAATGCCTGACACATGGCAAGTGCTATTTCAGTTTTGCTAATAAGTGAAAGCTGTGTTTCCAATAAGTCTGCATTATGTCTAATAATTATGTAATACATCTTGTAATATGTTTTATTTTGATCAGTGTGTAATGATAACAAGCTAATCCAGAAGGCATATATATTTGTTAATGCTTAAAGACCATGGTCAAAGGAAATAAAGCCAATTTTAAAGCTTAAATACATATTATTTTTGTAGAGAATTATGATAGGGTGATTACGAAGGAATTCAAAGCATAAAATATATTCTGTTAAACCAAAATTATGTGAGGGGGAAAAATAAAAATGTGAGTTCAAGAAGGAAAGGAATGATGTAAATTTTCTGATTGTTACAAGTTATGTGTTTTCTGAAATGGATAGTATATAAGGTGCATTCCAAGTTGTTACAGTATTTAGAATCTATTGGTTACATTTTATAAGGATGACATTGCCATTTTAAAATACTGTCACTATTTAGTATATGCTGGAAATTGTACCCTTTTCATCAGTTTAATTCTATGGAAAACTTTAATGTCAACTTTAAAATGTGCAAAGGGGAATACAATATTAAAAAAATATTTAAGAAGTTATGAAGACCATCGCTCCAACCAATACCGTATTTATTTTCTTATACTCTTCCCTATGCAGAGTTTAGACTACTTCTACAGCATCCCAAATGGCTGGATTGAGAATTATTTTACTTTGTGCAGTTTCATTTGTCTGAGATCAGTCTTTGGTATGAAAATACTAAATGGAAAATTCCAGAAATGAAAAATGTACAGGTTTTGCATGGCGTGTTGTTCTGGGCAGCACGACAGAATCTCGCACTGGCCTGCTCTGTTCCACTGAAGGATGCGACTCATCCCTTTTGCTGCCCATCCTTATGCAACCCATCTGTCAGTCACGCGGCCCTCTCAGGCACAAGACTGAAAAAATATAGTATATGTAGAGTTGGTACCATCTGTGGTTCCAGGCCTCCCTGAACATGAGATGTGTCCCCTGAGAACAAAGGGAGAAGTACTCTCCCCCCTTACTAGCAGTTTGTACAGTCTTAAGTTTCTACTTGCATGTACTATGCCTTTACACGTAAGAGAGCCTTTCCAATATTTAGTGGGGAGAACTTTTACAGCTGGCAAGGCACGCGAAGGGGACTTGGCCTGTGAAGCACACTTCAAGGTGTGTAATTTCTCATCTGGAGCCCCTGCCAGCAGTTGATTTGCCTTGCTGATCTGGAGAAATAATCCTTTATTTTTGTTCTCTCCTGTTATGGAGTACACAGTCTTGGCCATAGATTCAAAACTGACAAATGAGTAGCAACACTACACATTGTTATTATTATCTACATCAATTTTTCTGTCCATTAATGTGAATAATTGTGGAGCTTTTTAGTACTCGAATTCAGTAAACACTAAGGAATACAGGTCTAAAATTTAATATTATTTGGGCTTCCTTCACATAAATATTTTTTTCTTGTGCTGAGTGGTTTATATCTGCCCAATATAAAGCTTTACATCTGTTTTCATGTGCCAATATAGTTTACTTAATAAAAACAGTTAGCAAAAATTAAAACTTAAGGAACTTGTGAAAAATATACAGTGAATCAGAGTACATGCTTTTACAGTGTATGTATATTTTATGTTGCCATTTTATCCCCATCATTTAGTTACTTTATGATGCATCTGGTTTTTCTAACTTTTCTCTGATTTGAATGTACCCACTGGATCTCACTCTGTAGCTTGCTCTTAGCAGGTAGTCTGTTGGCAAGACTTCATCCAAGGTAAAGCATCCATTGCTTATGTGTGCTATAATTCTAGAAAAAATTATTTTTAATTCACAAAACCTCCTTAATAGTTTATAGAAGTGACTCTAATGGAGGAGTAGAAAACATCAGGGAAGTTTAACTGTGGAGAGATGTTTGTATGTGTTTGACTATGCTCAGAAACTGCGTGGCATACTTTATAGGGAAATATCCATTCTGATTAAAGATGAAAACAATTATAAAAAGTTATTTTAAAAATCACATTTAGAAAAAAGTAAGTAAAATTCACACTTAGGGGTTTTTTTTCCCCAACAGGATATTCTGGTATATATTTGTACTGATGAGCCAGGAATCTTGAACTAACTCACAAGTTGAACTAAAAGAACTGTTAAAATAAATAAGTGCAAATAATACTTACTCTTTCAGAGGTGAACATACAAAACCAGAAGGATGGTTATAACCACGGATATAATTTGAAGATGGAGGATACTCTGGGAAATCCACACTTACAGCTAAGTGATAAAGTAAAATGAAAATTATTCTTCAAAGATGAAAGACTGTTTCCAGTAGCATATTTTTAAATGTAGCACTTAAGTCAGTTATCAGCATTAATATTAGTTTCATACATGTGAATGTATGTTTCCCCACATGAATGTGCATATAAGCCAAAATTGAGAAAATACCAGTATGAGCATATTGTCCTCGCAAATTTTCCTGCTAGTATTTCTAAAGATGCCGTTACCTTTTGTATACAAGAAGAACTGTTAAATATCATTTAGCTACTGTATGACATTTTGAGCAAAAGCCCTCAAAGAAAAAAACTATACTATTAGGGTTGTGGGTTCATAGAATTTTTTGTTAATATATTTTTTTAAAATAAAATATTTGAAGTGGTTAGATAGTCTGTCACGAAAAACAGTTTAAAATGCCCCTTCTACTAATTCTCTGTAGCTAACTCTAAACTATAATTTAAAAAATCAATAGAGTATTCTAGGAATTACACAGCCTACTATCTGTATTGTATGTGCCTGCAGAGAGGTGATTTGATTATTATTTATGATGATTATATATACTCTTTCTAAAAGTATTTTTGAAAATATATTTGTTTATTCTGTGCAACTGAATCCTGCTCTTGTCAGAGAAGATGAATTTTCCTATATGATTTTAGCATAGGCAGTGAATTCTGTGGGAAATACAATGTGAAACACTTAGAGACTAATGTGGTTGAATGAATTTTCCACTTTTATGACTTGTCATTATCTTAGCAGATCCTAATATGCTGGCAGAATGGTAGTCCAGAAGTGATATTAAAATATTTTTTCTCTCTTTGAAATAAGGAGATTATGCTTGTCTTCCTTTAAAAAAAATCAGTTGTAGTCTACAAATAGGTATGAGTCTTTTGTGGTGTGGTAGTAGACAGGGCATTTAAAACTCTTTTTAGTGACAGACTTTTTAGAAAATCAGGAAGACCTGAGTTTTTTTGTTTGTTTGTTTTTTGAGTTGGAGTCTCACTCTGTTGCCCAGACTGGAGTGCGGTGGCCACTCCCGGCCACCGCAGCCTCACCTGCTGGGCCCCGGCAATTCCTCCGCCTCAGCCTTCCAAGTAGCTGAAACTACAGGCACGCACTACCACGCCCGGCTAATTTTTTTTTTTTTTTATTTATTGTAGAGATGAGGTCTCACCAAGTTGACCAGGCGGGTCTTGAACCCGCGAGCTCAGGCAATTCACTCACCTCAGCCTCCCAAAGGCATGGGATTACAAGCTGAGCCACCGAGCCTGGCTAAGACCTGAGTTTTAAATCTGGTCCAGCTGCTTGCTAGGTATGTTGCTTCATTTCTTCACTGCCTAACTTCTGTGAACTTCAGTTTAATCAGTGAGATGATGCATGCAAAATATTTAGCTCAAAGCAAGGTGCAGAGCAGGCTTTAAAAAATAAAACATTAAGAAAATTATGAGTATTCACCAAAAATTCTTTCAGTGGAAATTTCTGAAAGCAACTTCAGTCATGATTTGTGTGCCACATGACGGGTTACCTCTAGTTGTGATTTTTCAGCTTCTCTAATTACTAATAATGAGACAGAAATGGTCTGTTTAAAATAGCAGACCTATCGTTCAGACAGACAGTATTTTGTGAGAAGTGAAAACATTTTATGTACCTTCATTTAAAAAATGTAATCCCAGCACTCTGGGAGGTGGAAGTGAGAGGACTGCCTGAGCCCAGGGGTTCAAGACTAGCCTAAGCAACTTGGCAAGACCTAATCAAAAAATTAGCCGGATGTGATGGTGCACACCTGTAGTTCCAGCTACTTGGAAGGCTGAGGCGGAGGGATCACCTGGGCCCAGCAGGTCGAGACTGTGGTGGCCGTGAGCGTGCTGCTGCACTCCTGCCTGGGTGACAGAGTGAGATTCCAACTCCAAAACATAAAGTGGCAACTAAACATATATGAACGTTACAAACATCAACCTTCATGGTATGCTGAAGAAAGAGATAACTGGGTTTGGGTGAGTGCTATGACTCCATCTGACTACAATTATCTGTACTCAGTGTAGCAGGGCATATGCTGCAAAAGCCCAAGAGAGGTCACAGTCAGGGACTATTATGTAAACAGCACTTTCGGAGTGGGCAGGGTATCAGGCATGTCAACATGATACATGCTTGTTAGTTCCATTGAGTAAAGTTTTTAAAAGTAAATAATTGAAAATATAATTCCTTCCAAACTATAAGTAAGGGAGAAAAATGTATTAATGACTCAGTAATCCCAAAATGTGGTCACAGTGTTTCAACTTACAGCTGATAATGTTCATATTCCCTTCGTAGTGCTTGATGTATACTAAGTCAACAAAGTCTCGGGGGGAAATGGAGCCCATGGCAAAACTCGTCGTAATGGTATGACATAAGAATGTGTCCTGCAACAAATCAAATCATAAAGATCTCAACTATTTTTTAATATCTATCCTTGATGTTGTCCCCCCCCCCAATTTAATTGCACAAGACTGGCCTCCATTTAGCCAAAACAGGACTTTGAAGTTTTAGGATCTTACCACCAAACCAGCTTGCAGTCTGAGTGTTAAAGGAGCATTTGAGCTATGAGTGCAGACAATTTAGGAAGGAATCTTGAGATTATCTACTCTTTCCGTTTCTCGATGGAGAAATGGGTGCCTAGCAAACCACATGAGCAGCTAGAGAGACGTACAGAGCTAGAACCCAGGTTTCCTGATCCCCGTAAGTACTATTTCTACTACTCCACATAGCCTAGGCCACACGTTCTGAAAAACACACTGATTTGGCACCCTGTGGTGTAAGACTTAAAATTAAAGACCAATATTATGTGCTGCCTTGATATCTGGTGAAACAAGGAGGGCCTCGAACGGGCTAACTGCAAATTCCTCTTCCCACTCGGTCCCTGCAGAGAAGGTCCCCGAGCCAAAGAACCCTCCGTGTCAACAAGTCCAGCACAGTTACAACTTGTCCCAGGTGAGTGAGTTGTGGCTCCTGCGGGCTCACGGAATCACTCACACACGTCAGTCACGTCCTCTGCAGGAACTGGGGCTCGCCCCGCCCAGTCAGTACTGCAGGATCTGCCGTTCGCGGCCCCTGATTATCCACTCTGTTCCCAGGTAGCCCCGTGTGGCCCTGTGTTTCCTCCGGCGAAAGACGAATGCACTTCTATCTGATTTGCCCAGTAACGGGGTCACGTGCTTGGCCGTCCCCACAGCCCGGAGTGGGAAGCCCTCCCTAACCAGCGAGGGCGACCGGAGGCAATTAAAACACACCCCTGGAGGTGAACACTGTAAATGGCAGCAGGAAGGCCAAGTGACCCTCACGGTATAATGCTATTCAGAGACACTTGGTGTCCTGGAAAGGGCATGGAATTCGGAATCAGGAGACCAAATTGTGGCACAAAGCCCGGCTCTACCACATTTTGGTTATGGTGACATCGGGCAAGTCGCCTAATCTCTCTGCTTTTTCAAGCCGTTTGATGCCATGTCCAGGGTTCTTTCCGTTACAACATCCTGCCTGCAGCAACAGCGGAAGTATCTGGAGTGCAAATGGAGCGTGTGATTAGCACCATGCAATGACGAATGGGACAGTATGCTTTGGGGACTATCACTTGGGATGGCCAATGTTCCCCACAATGAATGCTCAGCTCCCAAGAAGGTCGGCATTTCCGTGCCCTCCTGCTACTCTCCCCCACACCTGTGCACCTGTCGCCCTCACCTCCATTTTGTTGCTCAGACTTCGGATCAAATGTCTGCCTCAGAGAGGCCTCTCCTGATCCTGATTAGCTCGCTATAAATGATCTCCCCCATCACTGTTTACACGATTACCCGTCATAATGCTTACTCTGACCAATCCTAGCCTTTATAATACTTATCATTATCCGATAACTTTAAAAATTGTTTACTTGTCTATGATGTCTCCTTTGACTAGAATATGGGCTCTGTGAACACAAGGTCATTTTCTATTTTGTTCTCTTAGCATCCCTGTGCCTGCAACAGTGTGTAGTTCCCAACAGGCTTTCAAATGTGCAACAAACCAGTTGGTCGACAGAACACAAACAGTTGTCTGCGGAGAGGCGGGAACGAAGTCCGGCCTCCCCCACAGAGACTCACAAGAGGGAACAATTTCAGCACATGGCGCGAAGAGGGAGACTCCTCACCCACACGCTCCCCCTGGTTATCTTGAGGTGGGCCCAAGGAAGGAGCGGCCGGTGGCGCGGGGCTCCACGTTCGGAATCCCTCGCCCCCTTCTGTTCCCGGGCTCCGACCTCTCGACCACGCGATTCTTCCTGTCTCTTTCCACCCATTCATTCCTAACGTCTCCTTATTTTCTCTTATTTCGGTAGAGACGAGGGTTCGCTCGGCTGCCCGGCTGGCCTCAAACTCTGGCGCTCGGGCCACCAGCCCCCTCGGCCTCCCGGAGTGCCGGCCTGACGCCCGGTCCTTCTTTTCTCCTCCTCAGCGGCACGTCGCCCGTACCTCACACGACCTTTCTCTTTCTAAACTCTGCGGCCTCTCACGTCCCCCCTCCCCTTCTCTCACCTGTCTTTTTTTTCTTTTTTGAGTCGGAGTCTCACTCGGCCCCCAGGCTGGAGCGCAGTGGCTGCTCCCTCCCGGCCCCCGCAGCCTCGCCCCGCCGGCTCCGGCCATCCTTCCGCCTCCGCCTTCCGAGCAGCCGGAACTACAGGCGTGCTCTACCACGCCCGGCTGATTTTGTGATTTGTTGTAGAGATGAGGTCTCGCTGCCCAGGCGGGTCTCGACCCGCGGGCTCAGGCCATCCGCTCACCTCAGCCTCCCACAGGCGTGGGATGACAGGCTGAGCCACCGAGCCCGGCTCTCACCTGTCTTTAACTTTCCACTCCGATTTCCTATATTTTCTCTGTTTTCACTCTCCCTCTTCCTGTCTATTCTCGGAGATAATGCATTTGACAGTGTTCCTAAACTGCAGCTTTCTACATGACGTGATTCCCTGACTTCATACTACATCGTTACTCTGAAACATGACATACCGGTTGTTCTTAGGCCCCTATGGCATGTGTTTGTATTGTTTCTTCTAATGGGATGTGAGGAAGGAAAGTCCAGACTTCCCATCAACAAGGCATACTTCATCTTTGTTTTCCACGAAATGGAAGTAAGTCCTGGAGTTCAGTTTCCTCGTAACAAAAGGCACACACCACAGGAGGGCTTACCAGATTCACAATGCAGTATGCAGTCACAGAGAGAATAAGGCTAATTGGAATTAAGCGCTTGACAAATAGAGGGAATTTTAAGGCTTTTATAAAGATTTCCACTCATTATGAATCAATAAAATTCTAAGTGTCTATATAATATAGTTTTAATAAACTCAACTTACTAAGATATAAAACTAAAAATATATTAATGCACTGAAAGTCCAGTATTAAACAATAAATTACCGAATCAATCTTGTGTACCTCATGGTACACCTTCAGTGATTTATCCCATGTAACTCTGTTTTCAGTTTGGAAGAGGAAATCAGATAGTTTAGCTGTTGATTCTGGAATTACCCCTTCAGCACGATATCTGTAGTTAACAAAAAAAAAATTCAAAACTCAAGTTTAGTCTAAGCCGAAAGTATAATGCTGTCAGAGTATAAAGGCAGGTTGATTTAACAAATAATGGTGAAGAAAACTGGAAGGAATATCAGCAATCCAACACATTAATATTCAACTGGATGTAGCAAAGTTTATTTAAATATCCTTTGCAATAAAAAATACACACTATCCAAAATTCACTTTTCTCCAAGTAGACTATTAGTAATTAAGTTTCGGGGGAGTCAAGAGTTTTTAGCACATTTTTGACCATGTGGGGTGTTGGCATCCCTAGCCCTCACATTGTTCATGGGTAAACTGTAATGTTTTGTTGAAACTCAGCCATACTCATTTATTGGCTGTCTATGAGTGCTTTTGTGCTATGGTGGCAGAGTTGAGTAGTTATAACAAAGACCATATGAGTTGCAAAGCTTGGAGAATTTACTCTCTGTCCCTGTTTCTAAACTTTGCTAACCTCTGGTTTAGACTGTCCACTCAATGGCTAATCCTTTATTTTCCAGTCACTTTGTAAAGGTAGGAAAAGTATGAGTTACAGTTTTTATATGCCTGCAAAATAGAAGTTATTTTTCTTTCTGAAAGGTCATAAAAGATAATTAAAGTTCTATCTTAGGAAAAGGGGAGGCTTCTACTTAAAAAGTGCTTCATCTTAATTCACTAGTTAGAGATATATCAATAACTTATTGGCTTTTTAAAAAAATGTAAATATCATGTATCTTTGGAAATGTAAATCAACTCTATGTCTTAAGTACTTAAGTTCATCACCCAATGAGTAATTCTGTATCTACAGTGTGTGAAGCTCTTTGGATGTATCAATTTTGTCATATATATTTTATATCTATTAATCATTAAAATGTCCGTTTTAGATATTTTACTAAGATGTAAAATAAAGCTTGTGCTCACTATAAGTAATGTATTCTCAGGTCAAATGAGCAGTACTTGACTCTCTCTTGTCTCTTATAGTTGCTGACAATCCTTAGCTGGTATCTGGAAAAACTAACAGACCAGTAAAAATGAAGTTACACTTTCTACTAACTATACATTTAATGAAGCTTTCAAGCTCTAGTGAAAACCATTTAGTAAACATGGATTTGTATCAATACACTAATTGTAACTGTCTCTAAATCACTCTGTACCCTTTTTGTTTTTGTGAAGGAGTACTGCTGGAATAGCAACTAGGAGGGTGAGGAGGAGACAAATAGTGAAAACGTCTACTTTTGCATCCTAAAAACTGTAAACCTGGGGAAGCACTTCCAATATAAGATACTGATGGGCTTTTAGCGATCTCATTTTCAGCATTTTTCTATGGAATATTAATGAGTTGGGGGGTGGGACTTCCAGAGTAGCTGAGTGATGAATTTAGTAAACCATCTCCACGGTGATAGAACCAATTTAGGTGAAAATGGTTTCTTAAAACAACAGAGTCTCTGGAAATGGAACTTCTCAGTCACAATGGAATTACATTAGAAATAAACAACAGAAATAAATTTGGAAAATTCACAAATACGTGGAAACTAAACAATATACTCCTGAATAACTAATAAGTCAAAGAAGAAAAATTAAGTCAAGGGGACATTAGAGAATAATTTGAGATAAACAAAAACACAAACACAACATGTCAAAACTTATGGAACGTGCAAAAGCAGCACTTGGAGGAAAATTTATAGTTGTTAAGTGCCTACATTTTTAAAAAAGTTCTTAAATCAATCACCCACTTTGTGTGAAAAAAAGCCAAAGCCACCTAAACCCAAAGCAAGCAGAAGGAAGGAAACAACAAGGATTAGAGCGAAAAGGCATGAAATTGGGAATGCCCTGAGTAACTCTGTTTGTTTGTTTGTTTGCCTGGATGAAAAATGTCCTCAAAAGGAAACGTTTTGCCAGCGTGGAAGAGGTTAAACCAAAAATGGCAGAAGCACTAAGGGCACCAAAACACTGTTTGAGCGATGAGAAAACTGTCTGCATCAAACGGAGAGTACTTTGAAGGTGACTGAAGTTTAAACACGTAAGAATAAATACACTATTTTGAATAAATAAATTCTGGGTTTTTTGGGTCCTTCCTTGTAAAGGTCAGTTGAATATAAATGAGCATGCAGAAGAAAATTCTAACATGGTGGATCAATGGATTTTTGACAAAGAAGCCCAGACAATTTAATGGAGGAAGAAGAGTTTTCAACAAATGATGCTGGGACAAACGGATATCTACATGCAAAGACTGAACTAAACGCCTACCTCACACCATAAACAAAATTATAACAAAACAGACATAAACGTATAAGACAGAACAATAAAACTCTTAGGGATAAATCTTTGTGACCTTAGATTCAACACCATCAGCACAAGTGATAGAAGACTGATAAGCTGAACTTCACTAAAATCACACACACACAAGAAGTGCATCAAGCAGGTGAAAAGACAGCTTACAGAATGGGAGAAAATTTTGCAAATCATGTATCTGAAACTACTATTTACAATATATTAACAACTCTTTTTTAGTGTAAAGATGTGGGGTACAATTCAGGGTTAGACGCATAAGTGGTCACCATACAGGTGAAGTTGGGGCCTCCCTTTGGTCCCCATTTCACCTGGTTTGGGATCAGGTATCCTTATTGATGCTATGTGGCCCCCTCCCTGCCCTGCAGAGGTGACCAACTACTGCCAATCCCTTTCATGTAGTGTCATGATAAATGTTCAGGGTCCACTTATGAGCGAGAACATGTGGTACTCAGCTCTTTTTTTCTGTGACAGATCACCGAATAACTCTTACAATGCAACAACAACAACAAAAGGCTCATTTTCTTATAAAAAGGCTTTGAAAAGACATTTCTCCATGGGAGATCTGTGAATAGTCAATGTGCATAGGAAAACATCAGTCATTAAGGAAATGCAAGTCGAACCCACAATGAGGTACCACTATACACCCACTAGAATGGCTATAATAAGAAACCAGATATTAAAAGCTACAGCAAAGGATGTGGGGAAATTGGAACCTCCATACATTGCTGGTGAGAATGTAAGGGGTACAGCCACTTTAAGAACAGTCTGGTAGTTCCTCAAAAATGCTAAACACAGAAGTACCACGTGATCCAGCACTTCCAGTCCTAGGTTTGTACTCAAATAAAAGCGTATGTCCACACACAAATATGTACACAAATTTCAAAAGAGCATTATTTAGAACAGCCCAAAATGGAAACAACCAAATGTCCATCAACTAATGAACAGGTAAGAACATTATTCTGCAATGACAGGGAATGTAGTACTGACATTGCTGCAATGTGGATGAACCTCAGAAACATCATGGAAGACGCCAATCACAAAAGACCACATGTGGTCATCCATATGCTCCCGTTTGCATGAAATGCCCAGCGTAGGCAACTATTACAGGCAGAAAGTGGATTGCCAGTTGCCTGGGACTGGGATGGGGATAATAAGAAGTGACTGCTAATAAGTACAGCTTTCTGTTTCAGTGATGAGAATGTTCTGAAATCAGATTATGATGATCTTTGCATATATATGTATACACACTGAAAACCACTGAATTTATATTTAAAATAGACAAAATTTAGGATACATAGTTATACCTCCAGAAAGTTGTTAAAAATTAATTAGTTCCACCAATTCATTTTCTGAAATAGAGAATGACATTAAATCTATTTCCCATCTAATCTATTGCATAAAAAAAAAAAACACAGCAATTTTGAATGTCTCTAGAGTAGGCAGAGAACCTATATTTTATCTGAATAGCTTGCTATAAACTGCGAACCAAAATAAGACAATTCAGTAAAATATGTTATTAACAATGTGGTCTTTAGTAATTATTTTGCCAAATCTTTTTATTTTCAATTTGAATTTATTCATTATAAATACGTTTTTACCAATTTCTTACTCCGCCCAGCCCCAGCATTAATTATAAACCAGTTATTGATGGTGTTACTGATGACATGATGTTCTGATTCTTTTATTTGTGAAATATAGCAGTGTGTAAAATGACCTCGTATAGACCAACCCCCATTCTATTTTTTTTTAACGGAGGTCTCACTTTGTCACCCAGGCTCGGGTGCGGTGGCACACTCATGGCTAGCCTCGACCTCCTGGTTTCAGGTGACCCTTCTGCCACAATCTCCAGAAGAGCAGTGACTACAGACACACACAACCATGCCCAGCTAATTTCTGATTTTCGTGCAGCTGAGGCAGGTCTTGAACTCCTGGGCTCAACCAATTCTCCCACCTTGGACTCCCTAAATGCTGGGATTACAGGCGCACCACCAGCCTAGCCCAAATTCTATTTTTAAACAGTGCTACAATATCCATCACTGAATAGCACAACTCTTCTTCCTCAAGTTTCATAAAGTGGGAGAAAAGCAAAGTCTAAACAACACTTTTCAAATTATCTTAATAATAATACTATCTGAATTATTTTGATATTAAAGAAGATTTTTAGGATTCAAGGTTTAGGACAATACTGAACCAGAATGAATACTGGGTTGTTAGAACTTCATATTGGCCAAAGCAACTTTATTCATTACTTTTGTTACTGTAAAAAAAAAAAAAAAATTTAACCTATTTAAATATGAATGCTTTAGTTTATAAAATTTATAGCCTATCTCGCTTGTCTGCCTCAGAGGGTAGAAAAGAGGATTAAATGTAACTGGGGTACTAATGGCAATGAAGAAACAGCAGGGAAATAACTGGCAGAGGAGGAGAAAGTAACACGATAAGCAAGAGTGAGACACATAAGGTAGAAAAGGCGCACTCTGCCAGAATCCTTCTGTGGCTGCTTTGCCCTGATTATGTCCCCGATACCTCTGGCAGTCTGGGGAAGTCAGAGAGAAGACTCACTGAGTATAGCCTCTACAGCAAAGACCTGGCTCCCAAGCTTTGTCTCACGAACACTTACCAGCTAGGTGACTTGGGGGACAGTAACTCATGCAGGCTTTACTGGTCTCTAACATGGGATCACAACAGGGGCCATGTTGCGGGGAACGCGAGGCGTAAGCAGAAAAAGGAAAGTGACACATGTAGCCCAGTGCCTGCCACACAGGGAGAGACTAATAAGTGTCAGCTGCTTCTAACGTTTAGAGAAATGTGTGGGCAAAACTGTGTGCTAGTAGATCTGTATTTCAACCTTCAAGGGCAGAAAGGAAAGAAATCCCAGTTGCAAACTGACCCTTTTCTTATACACACAGCTAATGCTCAAAGCTAGCCGCAAGAGACTGTTTTTGGGTGGTAAGTTATTAGCAAAAGGCATAACAAGTGTGAGAAAATATCTTGAGTTTATTTTCTTTGTATTGCAGTTGTAAGATATGTAATTTTCCATTTGGTTGCCAACATAACTGTGGGAGGGGCCTTCCCAAAACAAAGAAAACGTGATGAGGCATAGTCAACATCTAAGTGTGCACACGTAGCCCTGTCACATTCCTGTACTATGAAATACCCAACCAAAACGTGTGCTGCCATACAAGGGAGACAAAGGGGTTAGAACGTAAAGGGAAGTTGGCAAAAAGTATATAAGGCAATACCCCGCTGCGTACGGGGCTCAGCCTTTGGATATGAATCCGCTGAGCCAGTGCGGGCACAAATAAACACTGCTTCCTGGCAAAGAAGCCTCGGTGTCCTGTCTCTCTCTGCAAAGGGTCCTATTACATAACTAATGTCCATACATTTATTCAGCAAGTATTTATTGCTTGTCTTTGAAGCAGACACTGTTCTGGTGCCGGAGATACTGCAGTGAACAAGAGTGATTTATTTCTAGTCTGATTCTTACAAGTTCCTATTCTCACTAAGTCTATATTCTAATAAAATAGTTATATAACAAATAAGAAAACACAGAGGATAAATTTCCTACAGTGATAAGTGCTATGAAGAATAGCAGAATAGTGTGGTAAACAGTAGATGAGTTCGTGTAATTGGTAGTTTTGGTCAGAAAGGTTACTCTGAACAGTAGACAACGAAACTGAAACCTTGAGTCCCCAAACAGCTTTAGTCATCAAAAGATTTGGGGGAGCAGCTTCCCAGGCAAAAGAAAGACAACTATGAAGCCTCCGAGGTGGGTTTAAGTTCAGTGCATTCTAGAACTATTGTAACAAGGAAGAATGAGACACGGTCAAAAGTGAAGTTGGAAAGGTAGGCAGGGGCCAGGTGGTAACGGACACCTTGACTACAAACTTTTGTGCTATTCCTTGAGGCAGAGACACCAAGCCAAGCTGATCCTGGACACATAACCCAAAGAAACCAGGAGTTCACAAATGTTTAAGTAGCTAACTTATAGGGTAATTTGCTGTACACCAATAAATAACTAGCACACAGTACATACACATTTCACTCTGAAAGTTCCAACTATTTGTTTAGCTTTGCATGTAAGAGTAAAATATCTCTGATAAAAAGTTTCAAAAAAGCTTTTGAACAGCCCGAGGGAGGCTACTCTTTGAATGGCTCTAGGCACGTGTATAGCGCCTTGCTTAGAAATACTCAGCAAGCATTTGCAGAATGGATGAATAATTTCCAAGGTTTTTCTTGATGCGAAGGGCTGGTCTACACCAGTCTAATTTGTCAGGGACACAAAGCCACGCGATCTAAAAGCTTGTTCCTCTAGTGTGCCTGGGCTTGACCACACCCACTCCTCCCTCATCTTCTTTTTGAAAGTGCCACTATTAGAGTCATTAATTACTCGGATAACAAAGGTTCATGCTATTTTTCTGATAGTTGTTAAAGTGAATGGAGAAAGCTTATCAGTTTTGTCTGATAGTAAAAAATGGGGTGGACATACAGGAGAGGTAAATTTTAGTCAGATAAAAAAAGCAAGAAGCACAAAATGAGGTAGTTGAAAGAAGGAGTGGGTGCCAAAGGACAAGAAACTGAATCATATTTGGTCTCCTCAAAAACATCTGATGATCTAGTGGCACTTTTGTGATATCATGAGCAATAAATGAACAACTCTAAAACATAAAGTTAAAAAGTGTCAGCACAATTTCTCACAATTTTATTTCTAATCTGGTTCATATGCAAATTCCTATTCTCACTAAGTCTATATTCTAATAAAAGAGTTATATAACAAATAAGAAAACAAAGCGGATAAATTTCTTATGTGATAAGTGCTATGAAGAATAGCAGAATAGTATCCTTGTATTTGAAATAATAAGATCCTCAAAAACATCCTTAAAAGTGTCTTACAGAAAAATGTGCATATATCAGCAAGATAAATAAAATGAGGAAATAAACTTTACTTTTAGTGGTTCACTTAATGGAAAGGTGAAGGGTCTGAAAGACCATAAAATTATACTTTTAGCAAGAAAATATAAATCTGCTTTTTAGTAATTATTTCTTAAAGTGAAAATCTCATATCTTACTCAATTATTCATCAGAAAGGATTCTTCTGGTTGTCTTCAGGTTTGAAAATAAGATTAGATGGTACATAATTGCTCTGTTTTATTCATATCACATCACTAGTGAATTAATAGTTTCTATTCCTGATCACTGTTAAGTAATTTATTGTATTTAATGAAGCGGCAATGAATTCCAGTTAAACTGATGTCAGTACCACTGAAATTAAAACAATGATTGTAAATAGGAAATTGTACTCACAGATTTCCGTGGAATTTTCTAGAAGCTTTGCTGGAAACAGTTATTTTTTTCTCAAAGGGGAAATAAAAATCCACAAATAAGTTAGCTGTCAGATACAGAAAAAAGGAAAATAAAAAATAGTAAAAATACCTATTCTGTGGTTTGCAAAAGAAAACATATATATATACATATAATTTTTTTTATTTGTATTTTTTTAAAGAGTTGGGGTTTTGCTATGTTGCCCAGGCTGCAGTGCCGTGGCTCCTCACAGGCGCAATCATATGCACTACAGCCTTGAGGTCCTGAGCTCAAGCAATCCTCCTGCCTCGGCCTCCCAAGTAGTTGGATGCATGTCATTGCACCCGGGACAGATGATATATTTTTAAGAAAACGTCTTTACAGCGAATTGTTTCTCATTAAAAAAAACCCAAAAAACTCTTTGAAACATTTAACTTGCTTTCTTACTGAAGTTTTAACCACATTCCAGCCTGTTGTATCTTGATAATAACTTAAGACCTCTTGGGCAGCTTGCTGGGCAATTGCCTTATAGTCCATCTATCTGCAAAGTTTCAAAAACAAATGACGGGTAAGAATGTAATCCTATACAAACTTGTAACATGCTATATTACACTGTAATACTATTTCTACAGTGCCTGTCAATTGAGCAATGAGCAATTTACATGTTGAAGACATGCGCGCCTGAACTCCTTCCTCCTTAGTTTTTCAAATGAGAGAACATACTATAGTGGCAAAAGCCAGACTTTGGAATCAAATCTTGTCTCAGACACTCACTAGTTGTGTAAAGCATGCTACTTAATATTTGTTTTTCCATTTTCCTCACGGTGCAAAATTGTAGAATTTGTGTCAGGGTTTAATGAAATACCTGTAAATGTCCTGCCGCCAGGCCTGTCACATTAATATTCACCCTATAAATTATTACTTCCAACAGCTTCATCGTGCTTCCTCTTTGGGTAAAGCATCACCATCTGTTGATCATGTGTTCTTGGGAACTCATCTTTTTTAAGCAAGGGCAGACTGACTTGTTTCCCGGCTTCCTCCTCAGACACACCTCCTACCGGTTTGCTCGGTGTCCCCTGAGCGCCAATCATGTTGCTCTCCAGGCTGTTCCTCAAAGACAACCAGGGAATCCCCTACCTGAGAGTCTTTGGACTCACGGCCTCTGCTCGGAACACTCTCCCCTCAAGTGTTCACGTTACTTGACTCTGCTTCGCTGTTGTCTTTGCTTAAATGTCACCTCCTCAGATAGGGTCAAGCTTCAATCAGCTTCAACACGTTGACCGAATCCCTACTCCAAGTTAGAAACTGGAGTGGACTGTTTGTCTCCCCAAAACTCATACGCTGAAATACTAACTCCCAAGGTGATGAAAAAAGGAAGTGGGACGTTTGGGAGGTGACAAGGTGATGACGGCCGAGTCCTCGTCAGTGGGGTTCATGCACTTACAAAAAGACCCCCGAGAGCTCAAGCCCCTCACCAGAATCCAGCTGTGTTGGTACCCTGATCTCAGACTTCCAGCTTCCAGAACTGTGAGAAACGCATTCCTGTCGTTTATAAGCCATCCTGTCTTTGTTAGAGCAGTCTAAAGAAACTGAAACTGAGCAGGCACAGTGGCATGTGCAGCAAAGACAGTTGAGTAAGCCACTCTTTCTGCGGTGCTTGAGTTCAGAAAGCTGTCGTCTTCTTCGTCCTTTGGCCCATCATGCCGTTTTCCCCTGGAAGAAGCGGACAGGCGTGGGACAAAGAAGGTGACAATACAGCGCTGGATTCAAGGCTTGACTTTGCTACTCACCACCAGCGTATAATGTTGGGCGAACTGCTTAACCTTTGAACTTCCACTTCCACATGTATAGAACAGGGATAACAATACCTATCTTGTGGAGATGAAGGAAACAAGGACATAAGCTTGACAAGGTCCTTGTGTTTCTGGCCTGGCTCCAACAAGAGCTTGACCAGTGTTTTCTTCTCTCGATGTTTGACCCTGGGAATGTTGATTTAGTAGAATTCAGGTGGTGTGACCTCTAGTCTGCGTAGGCCGGGTATACCCTGCTTTAATAGTAACTTTGCTTAGAACTTCAAAGAACACAGATGTTAGTAGTTTTACTTAGACTCTCAGAAAACAAAGACGTTAGTACTATAGTAAGCTTGCCAAGAAAGTCACAAACATTAACCTTTTTACCAGCTGATATTTCTTGTTTATGTAGTTTTGCCCTATATAAAAAACATGCTGTCAGAATCAACTTGCTCTCACCTATT
Organism: Carlito syrichta; assembly: GCF_000164805.1. Classification (NCBI taxonomy): domain Eukaryota; kingdom Metazoa; phylum Chordata; class Mammalia; order Primates; family Tarsiidae; genus Carlito; species Carlito syrichta. Next base: position 20,365 of record NW_007232035.1, read on the forward strand.
GAGGCAGGAGACCTCCCAATCCGGCTGTTCTTTCTTTTCTCATTCCTTCCCCCCACCTCAGGCCCTGCTTTATGGAGGCTGGACCTTTGCATGGAGTCATTAAAAGGATTAATTGAGTTAATATATGTAAAAATGCTTAAAACAGTGTGGAGCCTATTCTAGTTTATCAAAAACACTAGCTTATCATTTAAAACACTCTCCAAAGTGCTGCCTCCTTAAGCACTTCAAATAAACCTCCTTAAGGTTTAGTTACAGAACATTTCTTCCTTAGCTGTCACCTAAAACAATAGATTGACCACAAATCTATTTTCTCTTAATTCTCCAGTAAGGCACAACAGCTGCTGGTCAACAGCTTCTGTGTTTGGAAAGCCCTACTTAACCACTATAACCTCCTCTTTTCTAGGAGAGTCCAGGTTTCTTTTTTTTTTTTTTAAATTAAAATTATAGAGATGTGAGGTACAATTCAGGGTTAGGTATAGAAACACCGATCATGCAGGTACCCTTGATGAGGAATGCTCCTCCCTCCCTTGGAGTTTCCCTCAACTGCCAATCCCACCCCCCTCCCCTGACTGTTTTCCACTACTTCCAATCACTTTGTTATAGCATTATAATTGTTCAAGGTCCATTTATGAATGAGAACATGTGGAACTCAGTTCTTTGTTTCTGTGAAGAATCACTGAGTATGATCGAAGGGAATATACTCGGAGGAACTCAAATCATTCTATGACAAAGATGCCTACACACGTACGTTTGTTGCAGCTCTATTTGCAATAGCAAAAACATGGAACCAACCGTGTAGCCCAGTGAAGTTGTCCTGGAGTTTAAAAATGTGGTACATATACACCATGGAATATTATCCGGCCATAAAGGACAAATATATGGACTTTGCAGCAACTTGGATGGATATGGAGTCCATCATACTCAGTCCAGGTTTCTTTACCTTTCCTAACAGATCTAGTCCAGAATTTTAAAAGCTGTTGGGACTCCTGCAAATTCTTGTGGAAATTTCCATATCTCTTAACCTGTGAAGGAACAAAGCAGAAGCAGAATTATTTTGACCCATGGATTAGGTTAATATACTTGACAACTTCCTTTATATTTTCTCTGCGTCCTTCCTTTATTCACACTTTATATCTTCATTAGGAAACGTTTGCTACTTACGCCCCAAGAACACTGTCTGTGGAAAGATCCTTTAATGAACTATCTTAAAGGTCAGGGGACATTTAGACATTGGGGTGGAATGCAGATTTTTAACGATCTAACTTTGTGAGCCCTCCTCATTGGCGGCCCTTGGCGGGTCCCCAACCTGGGCTGTTCCTGGTGCACCCAACACAGCTCCTGATTTCCCGTTAGCAGGCGACTTCATGCCGACCGATCGAGAAACTCCAAAGATTCCCGACACAACACACCACTCGCTGTAAACTCCTGCAAGGACTGTCTTGTGTCCAGATCACCAGCCTCGCCTCTAGACGGGGGTTCTGGCCTCCGGACTTCCGCTCAGAGAACAGGGAAGGGCCGTCCAGCAGCTCCAGGGGCGAAACACCACGGCGGCAGCTCCCGGGGAGGCCGCCTCGGAGGAGCCGAAGCACGTTCCGGCGAGACGGCCAAGGCCGCCTTCGCCCTCCCGCGGAAAAGCAACAGAAGCGGCATCGGGAC
>NW_007232035.1:23782-42854 GCF_000164805.1 Carlito syrichta
GGGGGAAAGGGCAGCTCGCCCGCGCGTTTGACGGCAAGACCTGCGCTTTATTGCTCCGCCGGCACACGGTTGTGCACGGTCTTCTTGCCTCTCGGGTCTTTGTTGAGCGCAGGGATGGGCTACGGTGGCGTGTAGGCGTTTGCAGCCTCGAACGTGGATGTTCTCCGTGGTTTCTCCTCGTTTCCGAGGCCTCTTGGGTGGCGTCGAAGAACTGCTGGCGCGCCTGCTGTGTGTCATGCATGGTGGGAGGCGTGGGGTTTGAGAGGTGCTGCCGGGAGTGCCGGGTATTGTGCTGTCACAGAGCTTATCACCAGAGGAAAAAGGCTTCGCAAGTAGTTCTCGAACTTTAAGAAAGAGATTGGAGTGTTCTTTCCTTGGCGTTTTTCGTGTATATTCTCAGGTAATTTTTGTGAGCGTGTTCCCAGCCACATAGGTACTTAAAGTATGTCTTCTAAATCGTCGAAGAAGGAATTCACAATGATGATGATAATTTAAAAGCCTACAGTGCTTAAAAAGGAGTGTCTGTTATAGATAGTGGATTTCTGTTGTTTAACGGGAATTATAAAAAGAACATCTTTAGTAATTTTATTTGCATAGGGTCACTGTTTGAAAAAATTGGCGCCTTCACTTTTTTTTTTTTTTTTGTGCATTGCAGTTGTTTTTAAGGGAAACGAGTAGAAATAACCCGCTCTGAGGAAACCATGGCAAAACCAGACCCAAAACGCAGGGTGTGTTCTCGGGAGTCGTCGGTGTCTTCTCTGCTAGCGAGCTGCAGCCTGAGCGGCAGCCATTCCTCTCATTCTGCTGGCTGCTTTCACTACAAGGATAAACTGTACAGCTCTGCGTCTCAGGCTCTGCAGGCCTATATCGACGACTTTGATCGAAGCCGAATGTGTCCCGGTGCAAGCCCTGGAAAAGTGATCGTTAATGGCGGTTCTACCAACAGGCCGCAATTCTCCAACTATATTTATAAGCCAAACAGTGGTAGGCTTTTCTTTGGATGTTTTCTGTATGTTCCGATGTTTTGAAGCATTTGAGAGACGTGTGGGGGGACCCCAAAAACCCAGAATTGTGCTTGGGAGGGCGGGCCCCTGGCAGTTCGGGCTTCCCTGCCCGGCGCGTGCTCGGGGAGCCCGTCGGCGTCAGTGCCCCAGCTGTCGTGGTTGTGAGGGGCTGTGTTTGGTTTCAGGGACTTTTGACCAAAAGGGCAGGACCCCCTGACTCCCTGTTCACCCGGTCTTTCCCTGAGCTGCTTTTTTTGTTCCCCCACGAAGGAAGGGAAACAGTTTGCCAGTGTACGAGAGGCAAAACCCAAAACGGCGGGAGCACTAGAGGCATCAGAATTGGTGAATTCAGAAACTATTTTGAGCAGTGGACATAGCATCTTTACAGGTGTATTGCCTCAGATGAAGAGTACTTTGAATGTGGTTGAAATTTAAACGTGTGAGAATAAATACGTAATTGTTTAAATAAATAAATTCTGGCGTTTTGGGGTTCCCCCCTTGTAGCCTTGTAAAACTTGACTTTTTTTGTTATTTTGAAGTAAAAGTAACTTTTATAATATTGAGATCTGGATATTTTTGTAAAATGTTGGTATAACACTTTCGTTCCCAGGAATTTTCAGCTAAGATTCTCTTTTGACTTTGGAGTTATATAACTGTAAAGTTATAATATAACCATACAGGTGGCTGATTCTAAACTCTTAAGCCATTATACTATAGCATAATGAAAAGTGTTGACATGGTGATTTTAGCTTTCCTTAACTCGCTTAATGACTTTAATCAAATCTCAGCCTTTTTGACTTTATACGCATTCTATTCCAGTTGATGGGTTAGGTCTTTCTGGTCTTTATTCTATGAAATGATGATATTCACAAGATGTTAAATGTTTGAAGGCAAGTTTGGAAAATACACCTGTTGATAAGCCAGTTAGCACTTTACTGAGCACTCACAGAACAGGCCTTCTAAGAGTTGTGTCCAACTCTTAGAAGGGTATGGGCCGTATGTTCCAGAAGAAGAGTTAGAACAGTTCTGTGTAGCCACGCAGTTGTAGGATTTGTAGGCGAGAAAGCAAACTTTTTTCTCACCAAGTTTTATGCCCTTTTTTTTTCTGTGCTGCAGCCAGTACTAAATTACCAGGGTTGATCTAATTATCTGACTGCGTTTGGTATGTCTAGATGAAAAGATTGAAGAGTAAATTAGAAAACACAGAAAATTCAGGAGGTTGGAGAGAAATGTAGAAAAGAAATAAAGCAGATTAAAGAAACGTGAGAAAGAAATCACTTCCTGTTTTACCCCTTATACTTTTAGCTTTAACGAGGATAAGAGGAAAGCACAAATGATTCTTGATTTCTTATTCTCATTTACTGTTTGATATTATAATGTACTTATGTGTAATGAAGGAAGATAAACAGAGCTATTCTTTGTTTTACAGCTTTTGAAAATCCTGATCACAAAAAGCACTCAAACTCTCTATCCTATAGAAGACAGACTGTTAATGACATAGACTCCATTAGCCTAACAACTGATGATCTATTAAAACTTCCAGCAGATGGATCGTTTTCTTTCACTTATGTTGGACCAAGTCATCGAATGGTTAAGAAAAACAAGAAGTTCATTAGAAGACTGGATTTGTTTGACACTGAAAAGAATTCAGATTTTCAAGACCCCTCCACTTCCGTGGACAAGGATACCTTAGTCACTCCTGTTGTGTGCACAAATAGAAATGGAAAGCAAAGTGGTAGGCTAAAAAACCCCAAACTTATGAATAGGACTAGTAAATGTGTTTCTGAATCATCTTTATTTTTTCCCAAGAAATCATCTTTCAAGGACTGTTCAGAACACGGTGTTGAAAATAATTATCCAAGATGGCTCACTAGCCAGAAATCTGACCTTAATGTTTCAGGGATAACTAGTATACCTGATTTCAAATACCCAGCCTGGCTCCACAGTCAAGACTTGCTATCTGATGCAAGTAGTCGAAAGGTTTCTAAAATGTTCCAAGATGACCAGTGTTCCCCTAGTCATAGTTACCAAGCCCAAAGAACTTCTCGGCTTGTGAATAAATTACATTGTTTTGAACATTCTTTTGAACCGTCAAACTTTTCAAATTTCTTGAGTGATAATAAAGAATTAGTTAATGAACACAAATGTGATTTTGAACATAGCCGATGTCAGTGCGAAAATCCACTTTTCTCAGGACAGTCGACAAAGCCATTCAGTGGTAATACTTTGTTTTTCGCTATAGTTTTTTTTTTTTTTTTCTTTAAACCAAAGAAAATGTTGTAAAGTTGATGTAATATCTAGGAGCTTTATGTTTTACTTTGATGTAATGACTTTTTTGAGAATGCTTATTATCTTCACTTATACTGCCTTTTGTAACTAGAAAATGTCTCTTCTCCTTTTTTCTTTGCTTGAATGTCACATTTTAACATAACTTGCTGTTGTAAATGTGTGTATATTCCAAATTACCTGAATTGTTGTTGACTTTGCAAGATTTTGCTATGCTTTGTGTTTAAAAAAAGTTAATAAGATCTTTTAAAATTAGGTGACAAAATTGAACTGCTTATCCTGAAGGCCAAGAGAAATCTAGAGCAGTGTACTGAAGAATTACCAAAGTCTGTGGAAAAGGATGGCAGTCCTTGCTCATTAGACAAACTTGAAGCAGAAAGATCATGGGAAAATATTCCTGTTACTTTGTAAGTAAGTGACAATGGAAAAACTGTTTAGTTTTCCAAGTGAGAATGTCATATGAACACCTGATTTATTTTTAAAACAATGGTAATAGTAACACTGTAATTCTATAGAGCATAGCTTTCAGTGTTGCTGCTTTAAATTGCATATTTTATTTGTTATCACAAGATGGTGTAATGTTTCATAACCTTAGGTACATTATATAATTTCTGTCTTTGTTACCAATGTTCATTTTGTTTCCTCATAAAATATTGATATATAAATATTAGGGATTAGAACCAGATTAGTACCATTACTTCACAGATGAAAGAGAATTACAAAATTCTTTTTACTTATTTTAAACTTTTCCTCGCCCCCAATATTTTCCATATAGTAGAGTTTCTTTTTATTTACAGTTTACTTTCTCTTTTAGCCATTTTCCTTAAATGAGGATGCATTTTTAAAAAAATCAGAAATACATTCTTGGTAACCCCACGCTACGCCGTAGACTTTGGTAATTTATTATTTTGTCTAAGCTTGTCTTTACTTGGGTTAATAACTAATACTTAATATTTCTCACTTAATACTTCTTTTATTCTTCTTCTTTTTTTTTTTTAAAGCAGAATTTATTAAGAGGACAGAAAAGCTCCCACAGTGGGAGAGGACCCAAAGGTGTTGCCCATTCTTATTTTCTAATTGCTTATTTTCTTATCAGTTAGTTTATATATTAATAAAGTATCATAGTTGCCATACTTGGCTTGTAATTGGAACCTAAATGGGTGAACAAGTAATATCAGAGATGTTTAAATTAAGAGTAAAATTTTTTGAGTGCACTTAATGTATTTTGTAATTTGATAATATAACTTCTGGCTTGTGTTAATATTATCAATGGTTTGGCTCAGTACCATTGTATTATACCATTATATATAGCAGTTCATTTTTGGAAGATTGAATTTATATTGTGTTGGGTATGTCTATAGATAAAGCTAATAATGGTTTGAGGATCTCAAATTGAGATTGGCACATTATTATCGACCTATCATCAAAAACAAAATTGAATAAGAAGTGCTCAAGGTAGCAGTCTAAAAGGTAGAACAAAACCACAACCAAATAATTGCTTTTTTAAAAAGAAACTTTATTATGGGCATTTTCAAACAAATTACAAAAGTGGAAGAATAATAAGATGAACTTCCTTGTACCCAGCAATCGTCTTTAACAATGTGGTAAATGCTTTTGATAACAGGTGGGTGGATGTACACATTGTTCGTTAGGAATAGGGAGAAAGACTACCGGGAAGTGTGAAAAAGCTTGTAGCAAATTTGAAATCAACTACGTCAATAAAGAGGTGCTGCTTATTAAGAAAAAGCAGTAGTACTGCAGCATTTAGATGTAAAAGAAATTCTTAGATATTTAAGTTCTTGAGTTACAAACCTACTTTATAGTGATATATAAATAAGAGAGAAATAGAATGAATTGATTTATTTTTGTGACTAATAGAATTTGATTTGGAGAACATTCTCCTCTGCTACCCCTTGATTATCAGGAAAGAAATTGATGTTTATTCAGCCTCTATTAAGTGTATGTGGAGAATCAATTCGTGTGCGCAATACATCTGTGAGATAGACGGGACCGCAAATGTAGAGACTAAATTCAGATAAGCAAAGCATCTGAGGTCACATAGTACGACAGGGATTGTACTCAGGAATGTTAATTTCAAAATTAATCCTTTCCCAGTGTAATCTGTACGTTATGTTAATACCACTTCTGAAGGGGGTGTCTGTTTTATTGCCTTGAAGTGGGAGGACAGGTAACTGCCCTGCGAGTAAAAACTCTTACGAGTTCATGGCGTTTTTGATTTTTGTTGGGTAACTTGCAGTGCTTAATGGTGAAAGTGTACTACTTTTTCTAACGAGGGAGCTTTTGGAGCACAGTTCATAGTTCAGGGCTGATGTGTTTAGTTGAGAACTGACACTTCTTTACATTTTCTTCTTAAAGCTCGAAAAGCAGGAACATAGAGAGGCTCGGATTCCGGCTGGCGTCGGTTGAGGGAGAGGTGGGGGAGGTGCCATACAGCGTCAGTGTGACCCACATCTGGGATGGCTGTTTCTTGGTGACTGCTTTCATTGGGATGAAAGTCCTTGGCCAGGCTCGGTGGCTCAGCCTGTAATCCCGCACCTTTGGGAGGCCGAGGTGAGGGGATTGCCTGAGCCCGCGGGTTCGAGACCCGCCTGGGCAACTTGGCGAGACCTCGTCTCCACAATAAATCAAAAATTAGCCAGGCATGGTAGCGCGCACCTGTAGTTCCAGCTACTCAGAAGGCTGAGGCGGAAGGATCGGGAGCCCAGCGGGTTGAGGTTGCGGTGGCCAGAACCGCACTCCAGTCTGAGTGAGAGTGAGATTCCAACTCAAAAAAGAAAAAAAAAGTCCTTAAATTATTTATTACCTAGTTTTTAGAAATTGGGAACTTACTTGCTGTATCTTTTAAATCCTGTTTAGCAAAGCTCCTGTTCCTGTTCCCTCTGATGATAGTCCTCAACACACTTCAGGGGCAAAGTGTGCTAAAGGAGTTCTTGAGGACTTTTTAAACAGTGATGATCAGGTAAGTGAAGCCAAATCTTTTTTAACTCGCAAGATTTATGACTAATGTGTAGATATTTGTGTCTTAGTTATTTAGCTATTTTAAGTAAAGAAGACCCAAATCCTCTCCCTCCCAACATGCCTCCAGAGATCCTTCATTCCTTCTAGAATTGTTAATTTTATTTTATAATAATATTTTGAAATTAGCATGTAATAATTGTACCAACTTATGTGGTACATAGTGATGTTTTGATATATATAATGTATAGTGATTAAATCAGGGGCCAGGTGTGGTGGCTCATGCCTGTAATCCCAGCACTTTGAGAGGCTGAGGCAGGAGGACTGTTTGAGTCCTCCTAGGCAACATAGCGAGATCTTGCCACTACAAAAAAAAATCTAAAAATTAGTTAGGTGTGGTGGCATCTGCCTGTTGTACTAGCTACTTGGGAGGCTGAGGTGCAAGGATTGCTTGCACCAGGAGTTCAGAACCAACCTGGGTAATATAACAAGACCTTGACTCTACAAAAACGTAAAAAAACTGGGCTTGGTGGCTCAGCCTGTAATCCCGCGCCTTTGGGAGGCTGAGGTGAGTGGATTGCCTGAGCCCGTGGGTTCGAGACCCACCTGGGCAGGCAAGACCTCATCTCTACAATAAATAAAAAAAATCAGCCGGACATGGTAGTGCATGCCTGTAATTCCCGCTACTTGGAAGGCTGAGGCGGAAGGATCGCCGGAGCCCAGCAGGTCGAGGCTGCGGTGGCTGGGAGCGGCCACTGCACTCCAGTCTGGGCAACAAAGTGAGACTCCAACTCAAAAAAAAAAAAAATTAGTCAGGCATGGTGGTGCATGCCTATAGTTTTAGCTACTCAGGAGGCTAACTTGAGGATCAAGTTAGGATCACTTGAGCCCAGGAGTTTGAGGCTGCGGTGAGCCGTGGTAGCACCGTTGCACTCCAGCCTGAGCAACAGAGTGAGACCCTTATTCAAAACAATAAAAACAAAATCAGGGTAATTTGCATGTCTATTACTGCAAACATTTATTATTTGTTTTTATTGGGCACATTCAAAATCCTCTCTTCTAGCTATTTGATAATATATGATAGTTGTTAACTGTAGTAAGTCAGCAGTTCTATAGAACACTAGAGCTTATTTCTCCTGTCTCTCATTTGGCTGCCCCTTATTTGTTTCTCTTTCCTGGTTGCTCTGACTTGGACTTCTAGTATTATGCAGAATAAGAGTGGTGAGACTGGGCATTCTTATCTTGCTCTAGATCTTAGAGAAAAAGCTTTCAACTTTTCCGGTGAAGTATCTATCATATTAGCTGTGGGTGTTTCATGTATGGGCTTGTGTTGAGGTATACTTCTATATCTGATTCACTGAGAATTTTCATCATGAAGCGATGTTGAATTTTATCAAAAGTTCTTTCTGCGTCTTTTGAGATTTTTTTGTCCTATATTCTGTTGTTGTGATGTGTCACATTTATTAATTTGCATATGTTGAACTATCCTTGGGATAAATCCCACTTGATCATGGTGAATTATCTTTTTTTTTTTTGAGTTGGAGTCTCACTCTGTCACCCGGACTGGAGTACAGTGGCACGCTCCCGGCCACCGCAACCTCAACCTGCTGGGCTCCGGCAGTCCTTCCACCTCAGCCTTCCAAGTAGCCGGAATTACAGGCGTGCGTTACCATGCCCGGCTGATTTTTCGATTTATTGTTGAGATGATGTCTTGCTGCCCAGGCGGGTCTCGAATCTGCAGGCTCAGGCAATCCACTCACCTAAGCCTCCCAGGCGCGGGATTACAGGTTGAGCCACCGAGCCCGACTGTGAATTATCTTTTTAGTGTGCCACTGGATTTGGTTTGCTAGTATTTTGTTGAGGATTTTTGCATCTGTGTTCATCAGGGATATTGATCTATAGTTTTCTTTTTTTGTTGTGTTCTTCTCTGATTTGGGTTCAGGGTAATGCTGGGCTTGTAGAATGAGTTAGGAAGAATTCTCTCCTCTTTGATTTTCTGGAAGGAAGAGTGTGAGAAGAATTGGAATTAGTTCTTTAAATGTTTGGAATTCAACAGTGAAACTATCCAGTCCTGGTTTTTCTTCTGTGGGAGACTTTTTATTACTGATTTGATTCAGTATACTTTTAATGGGCCTGCTCAGGTTTTCTATTTCTTCTTGATACAAATTTGATAGATTGTATGTGTTCCAGAATTTATCCATCTCTATTAGGTTTTCCAATGTATATAATTGTTTGTAATGCTTTCAAATGATCCGTTGTATTTGTCATATAAGTTGTTATGCTCCTTTTTTATTTCTGATTTTATTTATTTGAGTCTGCTTTTTTTCTTAGTTAGCCTAGCTAATGATTTGTTGATTTTGTTTTACCTATTTAAAAAGCCAACTTTTTGCCTCACTGATCTTTTTTATTCTTTTAGTCACAATTTTGTTCACTCCTGCTTAGATCTTTATTACTTCTTTTTCCTACTAATTTTGGGTTTAATTTGTTGTTGCTTTTCTAGTTTGAGATGTGCAGCATTAGGTTATTTAAAATCTTCTTACTTTTTTGATGTAGGCATGTATTGCTATAAACCTTCCCCTTAATACTGATTTTTGCTGTATCTCAGAAGTCTTGGTATGTTGTGTTCTATTTTTATTTGTGTCAAGAAAATTTTTAATTTCCTTCATAATTTTATAATTGACCAGTTGGTTGTTTAGGAACATATAATTTCCATGTGTTGTACAGTTTTGAAAGTAGTTCTTGTTATTGATTTATAGTTATATTTCATTGTGGTGAGAAAGGATACTTGGTATGATTTTATTTTTAATTTTTTTAAATTTGCTGAGACTTATTTTATGTTCTAATGTGTGGTTTATCTGGTGAATTTGCTATCTGCTGATAAGAGAGGTTGTGTATTCCATAACTGCTGTATGAAATGTCTGTAAAGTTCTGTTCAATTTTGTGTAATGTGCAGTTTAAAGCCAATTGTTTTGTTTTCTTTCTAGATGATCTTTCTGATGCTGTGAGAGGGATGTTGCATCTCAATTGTTAGATCTAATCATGTTTGCTTTATATATCTGGGTGCTCTGCTGTTGGGAGCATATAGATTTACAATTATTATAGCCTCTTGCTGAATTGATCTCTTTATCATATAATGACCTTTGTTTCTTTTTACAGCTTTTAACTTAGCCTGTTTAATCTGATGTAAGTAAAGCTACTCCTCCTTGCTTTTGGTTTCCATTTGTGTGGAATAGCTTTCTCCATACATTCGCTTTCAGTCTGTGTATATCTTAACGGGTGAAAGGAGTTTCTTGTAGGCTGCGTCTAGTTGGGTGGTTTTATTTTTAACTCAGCAAGTCTCTCTCTTTTAAGTAAGAAATTTAATTCACTTACATTCAAGGTTAATGTTGATAGGCGAGGACTTCTGTAATTTTGTTTACTGTTTTCTGGTTGTTTTGTATATCCATTGTTCCTTTCTTCCCCTCTTGTGATCATTGTGGTTTGGTAGTTTTCTGTAGTAATGTTTATTCTTTCTTCTTCGTGTATCTGCTCTACCAGTAAGTTTTATGTTTTTGTGTGTTTTCATGGTGTAGTTATCATTTGCTTGCTTCCAGATACAGGATTCCTGAGCATTTCTTGCAAGGCTGGTCTAGTGGTTGTGATTTCTGTTAATTTTTGCTTGTCTGAGAAAGACTTTCTCTTTCATTTCGGAAGGATAACTTTGCTGGGTATAGTATTGTCAGCTTTATTTTTCTTCCAGCGCTTTGAATATATTACCCTATTTTCTCTTGGCCTGTAAGATTTCTGTAGAGAAATCCCTTGTTAGGCTAATGGGAATTCTCTTATATGCAACTTAATGGCTTTCTCTTGCTGATTTTAGAATTCTCTGTTTGTCTTTGACTTTTCACAATGTGACTGTAATGTGGAAGAATTTTTTGGCTTGAATTTATTTGGGGACCTTTGGGTTTTTTGGACTTGGATGTCCATATCTCTTCCCAGACTGGGGAAATTTTCAGCTGTGGTTTCATTAAATAGGTTTTGCTGCTTTTTACCTTCTTCTTGTGAAGTTCCCATAATTTGAACATTTGTTCATTTTATGGTGTTTCTTAAGTTGTATAGGCTTTCTTTACTCTTTTTCATTTTTATATCCTTTTTTCCTCTGGGTAATTTTAAATGATCCATCCTCAAGTTCAGAGATTGTTTCTTTTACTTGATCAAGTCTGTTGTTGGAACTGTATTGTATTTTTGCATCTTTAATGAATTTTTCAGCTATAGGATTTCTGTTTGGTTTTTTATTTTTTTGTTGAATTTCTTGTTCATATTATGAATTGTATTCCTTATTTTGTCAGATTGTCTCTCTGTATTTTCTTACATCTCATTCGTTTCTTTAGGATCATTACTTACAATTTCTTTTCCAGCAATTTTTTTATTTCACTAGGGTCTGTTACTAGAGGTTTCATATTCTTTTGGTGGTGTCATTCCTTGGCTTTTCATGTTTCTTATGTTTCTGCATTGATGTCTGTGTGCCTTTCCTTTCTGAATTCCTGTGTTTTCTTGAAGTTTGCTGGGTTTTCTTAAGACAGCTGTTGTGAATTATTTGTCTGCCAGATTGTTCCTCTGCAGGGCTTTGGGATCAGTTGCTTATATTGTAGATAGTTTTTCAGTTTGGGTTTGTCTGAAGTTTTCTTGTGATTAGAATGAGGTTATGCTTTTTTGGCAAGAGTACCAAAGAAGTAATGTTCTCTTCTCAGTGCATGATACCAGAGGGTTCATGATACGGTGATCTCATTAGTATATTGGTATGTTAGTACAATAATGTAACAACATATAATAACACTGCATAATAATATGTAAATACTGGTGGTGTTAAACCTTGAACCCTTGGTTAAGGTGGTATTTATTGACTTTCCCCTTAGTATAAAGTTACTGTTTCCCATGTAATTATTAAATATCTTAGACTGCTTTGAGACCATGTAAATAGCTTGTTTCTCCTCAAACTTCTGTCTACAAATTTTAGTATCTAAAATTTTTTAGTGAACCTTTTCTTCTGTATTTGCTAATTAGAATCCTTTTATAATGAATAACTATGCCTTCTCCCTCATTTATTTACTAAATTATTTATATCAATTTGGATACATAGGTATTTATCTTATTCTAGTCTTATATTACAATGTTATTATTTATGCTGTTCAGATTGTTCCTGTTTAGACATTTAGGAGTTCCTGCAGGTTGGCTCCTTTGCCCTTTTTACATGTCTCCATTCTTTTTGGAGCACTTTCCTTGGTAAATTGTTTTTATCAACTAAGATCTAGACATTAGTTGCCCCTATTGTGACTGGATTGTTATTCATTCTAGTCTCTATCGATAGGAAGACCTAAGAAACACATCTGTGTACAAACTCACAGGTACTTACACATCAACATTTCTATGTTTCTCTGTATATGAATGTATATATGTGTTATTTTACATATATGTATAAAATAATGAGTTCATACTGGTATCTCTGATTCTAGTCCAATACCACAGGATTTGTTTTAACTTTTCCTGTTTCTTTTTGGAATTCTTTGTCCATCAATGAGAATCCTATCATTATCTAAAATAGATTTATATATTTGCTCTGTCCTAGTATACACATAAGTAGTTTTAGAATTGCTAACCGCTATCCTTGTAAATAACAAATTTGCTAACTAGGTCACATTACTTGTATTTGTTCCTTTTGTCTTCGCCTAAACAATCAAATCAAAATACTGTTTTCCGGAGTCACCTACATTCATTTTTTTTTTCCAACCCTTTTTAGTGAGATGAAAATTGGTTGTGCATCATGTATTTATAATACTGTTATTTGGTTCATTTATTATTATATGCAGTTGACCCTCTGTATCTGTGGGTTCCACATCTATAGATTCAACCAACTGTGGATTGAAAATATTTGAGAAAAGTAAAAATAAAATACAACAATAAAAATAGTACAAACAAAAAACCAATGCAGTATAACAACTATTATATTAATATTTACATGATATTAGGTATTGTAAGTAATCTAGTGGTAATTTAAAGGATATGGGAGAATATGTGCGCATTATATGCAAACACTGTACCGTCTGGTATCAGGGACTCGAGTCTGGTCTTCACAGAGAGTTCTGGAGGATCTTCCAAGACTCCAGCTATGTATTGGGAAACTATATATATTCATTGTTTTTTGAATATATGCAATATTACTGTGGTTCTAAGAGTCGGAGATAAATAAAAAGTTGTATCCAGAGCCATTCATTACCAGCTTTCAATGAAGAGTCTTAGAATACGTTGTATTACTCCATTCACCAAGCACCAACATTTTTTGAACATTCATTAAATATCAACAGTGGCACAAAGTGTGCCATAAGATATTCTGGGTGAGCGGCATGGTTAAAAAGATTTCAAAGAGTCTCCCACAGTTATATGAACAGAAAAGAAGAAATAAGAAATGGAAGTGTGAAATGGTGTAGCCACTGTGAAAACGGTCCAGGAATCCCACAAAAAACTAAACATCGAATGACCTTATGACCCTCCAGTTTGTTCACGTTTGTTTACAGACACACCCATACTTACACATCTACGTTGATCTGAATGTGAATGTTTGTATGTGTTTATAGGGAATACCACATATGTGTGCATTTTGTATAACATTCTGTAGTATTTTGTCTTCTTTTGGTGTCCTGACCATTTCTTTGCTTGAAAAGGTCACTTAAGTCCAGAGGCAGGCTCTTGCAGCTCTTATGGGTGGCATCAGGAACCAGAGGTGCTGAAAGCGTGGCTGGACGCAGATCGTTTGGCGATAATGCTTCAGGTGCTGTCTCTAAGGGTTTGGGAGCATCAGCCTAACTGGATCCTTATATCGCTGTTTCTTTTTATAGAGACATCTTGATTCTATTGTGGTAAAGATACGCATTATGCAAGATTTGCCGTTGTAGTCCTGGTTGAGTGTACACTGGGGCATTAAGTCCCTTCACGTGTGTGTGGCTGTTGCCTTCGTCCACCTCCAGAACTTTCCCGTCGTTGCAAAATGAAACTCTGAACTCATTCAACTCTAACTCCTCATTTTTTCCTCCCCTAGCCCTTGGCAAGCAGCTTCCTACTTTCTGTCACTGAATTTGCGACTCTAGGAACCTCATAGAAGAAGAAGAATAAAATATGGGTCCTATGTGTGACTGACTTATTTCACGTTGCATATTGTCTTCATGGTTTATCCATATTGTAGGGGTTTTCACAATTTTCTTTCTCAGACTGAATAATATTCCATCGTATGTATGTGCCGCATTTTGTTGATTCATTCCTCTGTTGATGGACTCTTGTGTTGCTTCCATTTTTGGTTGTTGTGACTAATGCTGCTATGAACATGGATGTACAGATAATCTGTCTGAGTTCCTGCTTTCAGTTCTTCTGGAAGGGAAATTGCAGAATCATTTAGTAATTCTATGTTTAGTTTTATGTGGAATTCCTATACTGTTTTCCACAGTAACTATACCATTTCACACTTCCATTTCCTATTTCTTATTTTCTGTTCATATAACTGTGGGAGACTCTTTGAAATTTTTTTAACCATATGCTTACCCACAATCTCTTATGCTAATCAACTGCCTATAGAATGAAGTTTTAAATAGTACTTATCCTGCACTGTCTATGCTGAAATATGTTAAATCACAGACATCTTAAGATATCTGCCACTTTGGATAGCTGGCAGGACACAGAAATTCATTTGAAAGATGTAAAACAATAGGTTGGTAAGAAATTAAAGAAGTTAAAAAATTTTTCTTACAGATTATCTTAAAAGAAACCTGACCTCTTATGTGGCTGAGTGCTAGATAACATGGGTAAGGCCAGTGGTAATGGAAGTCTGAGTGTTCTTTGGATAGTAAGAAATGTGAAGCCTGTGAAGAGGTGAAAAGTCTACATTCTTTGTAGGAAAACATTTAAAAGTGTGCAGAGAATACTATATTTGAGATTGTAGTCCTTGCTCTGTTGGAAAGGACATACTGTTTTATCTGCTCTCTGACTTTAAAAAATCTGTGATTTTTAAATGTACTCAATGAATTTGTTATAAATGTTAACATGCACTGTTCATTTTAGAAGAGCAAGGACTATGAAAGGACGTGCCAAACTGTTAATTGTGATTGTCTCTAAGTAGCTTTACCTGGGTACTGGGCATGGGGAAGTGGTGAGTTATGATTGTGATTTTTTTTTTTTTTAACACTTTATTGACTTTTGTTGTTGGGATTTTTTTTTTAATTAATTTTATGTTGGAGGCAAATAATACAAAGTAAAACTTTTTCCTCCAGAATTTAGATGGTTAACCTAATATTGTAATCTGTTTTAACCTTAGACCTGTACTCTTTCTGGAGGCAAACATCATGGTCCTGTTGAAGCCCTGAAACAAATGTTATTCAATCTTCAAGCAGTACAAGAAAGTTTTAATCAGAATAAAACCACAGAGCCAGAAAAAGAGACTATGCAAGTAGGCATTTATGATTTATGAATTGAGATTTGTGATTTCACCAAAAGACTTTTTTCAGCATCTTTTTTAGACCTTCTAATTTTATGTTAAACTCATTTGCGACCGCTGATGTGAATTTATGTCATTCCAAATTCTGTTCCTGGTTGCCACTGATGTGAATTCCTGTCATTCAAGATTCTGTTTCTGAATGCTGCCGTGTTGTCATGTGTATGTGTTACTATATTTTGTTTGAAAATGAATAGTCAGGCAAGGAGAGAGAAAGTTAATTGAGAGAATTATCTGATACCGATTGTGCAATGTTGTTAGCTGATTTACTCAGTTGGTAAAAATTGCAAGTTGGTCATTATTTTGTTGCGATTCATGTTATGTACTTGTATTTTGGTATTTCAGAGCTTTCATATTCAACACTAAAAATAATTTACCATAATTATGCATAGTGAAGAAATATATGCCGATGAGATTTCCGAGGTCGAAGGTGAATCCAGTGAACTTTTAAGTGATAGTGAGACAGATAGTGATGTAATGATGCAATATAAATGAAGCAGTATAACCCAGATAATCTATGACAGTGAAACTAGTATTGGTGAGAACGAATCAGATACTGAGTGGACAAAATATTCAGAAAGAAACTTAGAAGTGTTTATTGGTAATCCAGGTGTGAAGGTAGTTCCAAATGATCCTCAAAGTATAAGTGAAGTTGTCGGACAATTTATTGAAGATGATTTTATAGAAACGATTACACCTGAAACTAACAGGTATTATGATCAGATGCATGGTAGATATAAACGTCCAAAGACATTTTTAAAAGTGGAACAATACTACAGTGTCCGAGATGAAACAATTTCTAGTATTAAATATTTTGATGGGACAAGTGAAGAAAACCACAATACATGATTATTGGTCAGCACATCCATCAATTGTAATGCCTTTTTTAAAAAAAAAAAAAAAATAATGACACAAAATAGATTCCTACAAATTTTGCAGTTTTTGTATTTTTTCCAATAATGAAGAAATGCAGCCAAATCAAAGTAGATTGTGCAAAATTGAGCCCATAATAAATTATGTTTTAAATAAGTTCAGCACTGTGTAAACCTGAACAAGAACTTTCCTTGAATGAATTCATGATACCTCATCATGGAATTCTGTCTTTGCGGGTTTATAATCTGAATAAAAAATACATAGTACAGAATGCTAGTCAGTGTGGTATCTGAGGCAAATATTGAGTATGTCTGCAGCCTTCAGCTGTATTGTGGAAAAGGTGACAATTTCACTTGTGCTTAACAACAGAAGTTTATGGCATCCAGCTTCAGACTTTTTATTTTTATTTTCACCTGCTCTCAGTATTAGGAAAGTGAAAAACTTGTTGGTCGCGAATGTGCCAATAAGCATGCCACATTACTATGTTGTAGAGTTGATTATTGTTCTTTTTTTTTTTTTTAAAGTAATTTACTTGCATTTATTTTTATTTGACTTCTGTGATTGTTTATCTCTGAACAGATTCTTCTCTTTAGCTTATGGTTATAAATTCAGCATCTTAGATACAATGATGTTACAACTGAAGTATGAAAAGGTTGTAATTGTTTTTGAATGCTCTACAAAATTAATCTGTATGAACCACATTCTTGTAGTTGTATTTGGGGAGGCCTAGAAAACTTTTTCAACATTAGACTCTTCCATACCCCTTTGCCATCTGAAATTTATTTTTGTTACCGTGTCTTTATTGAATCTTCTGAGTGCAGTTATATAAAGTTGTATTTTAGGACCGTTGTGTTTTTTCAGTTTGTATATTTCTAGGAAATTGGAAATCTGTTTTTACTTTTACATTCTATATGCTGCTATTCTATATGATGAACTTTTTTTCCACAAAAGTATAATGTTTAAGAGCATAGACAATATATTTTCCCAACAACGATTGTAAATTCTAATTCTGCCACTTAATAGCAAATATGATATTTGTACAAATCATTTAATCTCTGGCTCTTTTTAAAAATTTGTTAATTTATTTTTTAATTCACAAATATTACATATATTTTTGCTGTACAACAATCTTAGAATGGCCAACTTGAGTTAATTGAGCTATCTCACGTACTTATTTTTCATGATGAGAACACTTAAAATCTGCTCTTAGTGATTTTCAGGTATATAATACATTGCTATTAAAATAGTATATACTATGACATAAAATATCTTGAACTTATTCCTCCTGTCTAACTGAAATTTTATATCCTTTGACCAACGTCTCTCCAAACTTTCTTCCCTATTTCCCCTGGTAACCACTATTCTACTCTTCACTTCAATGACTTTGACTTAAAGATTACTCTGCAGTATTTGTTTTCCTGTGCCTACCTTATTTCACTTACCAGTTTACTTTTCTGTAAAATGAGGGTGTTGAGAAATAAGTTGAGACAAACTATGAAGTACTTAGCATAGTGCTTGTCACCTGGTAAATACTCATTTTAAATGGTAGCTTTTTTTTTGTTGTCGTGGTTTCTAATATTCTTATTCAGTAGAGCTTTATGAAATTCAGTTTTTATTACAAATGAGTAGATCAACTCTTGAGAACTTCCACAACTTGCTCATTTGAGTTGTATTTCTCAATTTCTCTCCTTACATTCTAATAGTCTTAACATTAACATATAGAATGAAACCATCCTTCCTTACATTCAAATAATCATTAACATATAGAATGTAATTCATCCTTCTCTGTCCTCCTCTTTTAAATATTGAGATATAACCCTGCTCAGTAAAGTCATAATTTTAAGCCAAGATTTGAATTTTAATGCACATATGGTTAGAAGTATACTTCAGTATTAGTTTAGTATTTTTAGAATAAAGGGAAAATAAAAACATTTAATGCTCTCATGAAAATTATTTGCTAGAATTAATTTTTTGAAAGTACAGAACATATTTTCTAGTTTCCTTAGCCACATTTTAAATAGTATTTTATAGTTGCATGATGTTTTAAATATTTTGTTATATTTGGTGTTTTTAATAATAGGTTTCAGAAGATGATTTCTCTAAATTACAGTTGAAAGAAAGTATGATTCCTATTACTAGGTCACTTCAAAAGTAAGTATTCTTTTTAAAAATTTTTTATTATTTATTTTTATTTTAAAGATGTGGGGTACAATTCAGGGTAAGGCATACAAATGCTCATGATGCAGGTACCCAAAAGGTAAGTATTCTTTACTAATATGGATACAAACTAATTTTAGCCATTCCTTTGACTTAATCAGAAAGTTACTGGGTGAAAGATATGCTAGACATATTTAGGCTTCTTGGAACACAGGGTTTAATCACAATGAAGAACATTGTTTTGTTTTAAATCTGTGTTCTTTCCTATTTAGAATGTTACTGAGAACTAATGAGAAACCTTTAGACATTTAAAATGTAATGGATATGAATGATTCATTTCTGAGTAGCAATAGCAACGATTTGTGATAGTACTTGTGTGATTGTCTTGAGTAACTCGTTACAAAATATGTTCCCATGTAATCCCTCTAGAATAAATGTAACAATCATATTATTGTTTGAAGCATCACCACAGAAATCTATGTGATCGTGTCTTGGATATAAAGATAGGTCTGATTTCCTTAGTTGCATTGTCTTAAAAGATGGAGAAGACTGCAACTCATTCTTGTAGTCATGGTATTGGCAGAAGAGTATTTATTTTGGGATTTGGTTGTGTGAACATGTCCTCAGAAGATCGAATACGGAGCTTAGATTGAGACCTAAGATGAAAAATTTCCACTCTAGCAAGGCAGTTTCGCTTGGCCGTCAGGGAGGCCCCACAAGGTTCTCTACCTTTTGTACATTCAGAATTTGCTTAGGATTCTGCTATCTAAAGAACCGGTGGAAAAATAAAAAAAATTGAAAACACAGGTATCCCGTAGGATCGTGTTTTTGGTTTATAGCCTCCAGGGTGGAAACAGTGCCTCCGTGTTTGTAGTTCGCCCGGTGCGCGAGTGAGAGTTCGTGCCCCGCAGCATCGGGGCGTGCCGGTCGGCACCCAGCGTTCGTGGCGCTCTCGCCCTGTCGTGCCCTCGGCCCGCCGCGTCGTCCCGGGGCAGGCGTGGGGCCTCGCGGGGCCGCCGAGGGCGCGCCTGCTGCGGCCGCTCCTCCGGCCGGGCTGTGCCTCGAGCCACGCGGGGCCTCGGCCGCCGTCGGGCGCAGGCGGAGGCGCGGGGCGAGCGCCCGGAGGCGTTGCGCGGCCCTGTTTCGCCAAGTGAGGTCTCCCGGGGACGCCCACGCGCTCCACGGCGGCGCGCGCGGGCCGGCCGAGGCCGCGGGGGGAGGCGGGCGGCGGGCGGCGGGCGGCGGGCGGCGGGCGGCGGGC
>NW_007232035.1:43059-77148 GCF_000164805.1 Carlito syrichta
CAAGAGCCCGTTTGCGAGGTGGCTGTGGGTGGGGGCTGTGGCCGAGCCGTCTGACTTCGGCCTCTGGCTTCTCCTTCAAGAGGCTCGTCGGCGCGGCCTTGCGTGCTCCTCCAAGGCGGGCTGCACGAGCCTTTTGGTGCTTTTCGCGACGTCAGGCTCCGAAATGCTCTGGCGAGGTACGGGTGGTTTTTTTCATACTATAAAGATATGCGTTTCAAGTTTATTTCAGGACTTCCAAAATATTTTAAAGGTGGCTGGTTATACTTTGGGCGTTTTACATAGAATGAAAGGTACCATATCTCATCCCATTCTTCAGCAGTTTTTGTTTTTAACTTAGAGGGCCATCTGGTTTTAAGATCCTTATTGGCCATCGGGAACGCTAAACCTTCAGTCCGGGGTTATTTACTCCCTTAGACACTCAGTTTGTTGTTGTTGCTTTTTAAAAAAAATGTTCTCCCATTAGAAATACCTGCTCTCTGGGAAGACTCATTGGAACCGAAGGATAAATGGTTGGTAGCAGGTTAAAATAGTGTTCTTCTGGAAGGAATTCTCTTTTACAAGGAATCAAAATTGTAACAGTCTTTAATCGCTGATACGTGGGCTTGTCTTATATACACTTACGCATTAGGAATTCAGCAAAAACGTACTGAAATCTCCACCCAGAAACTGCCCTCTTAAGCCAATGAGAGCGCTTTTGAGCAAGCGACTCTCCCAGAGGCTCTTGTCATGCCCAAGCAGAGGACTCTGCCGAGGCAGGCTGTGAAGAGTCAAGAGGAGTAAGTAGTGCAGCCGTCACGGTTGCCCACGTGCCCTCCGGAGGCGCCACGGCGGACCAGTGCAAAAAAGCCGTCCGTCATCCAAACACAACTTGTATATGAGCGTGTACGATTTTGTGATTCTCGACGGGAACGGCCATGCTCTGAAGAATGAACTTACCAATAGCCAGAAAGTTGTCCCGCTTCCCGGTTCTTTTTTCCTGTTCAGTTTTATGGCTTTTGTTCCACACTAGAGAAAGACAGAATTACCTTTCAGACTTGCAAAATATGATCCCAAAGGAAAGATTTTTCTTTATTCGAATGTATTCATACTTTACTTAGCTATAGGGGGTGGGAGGCAGTGCGTCCTGAAGCCTTTCATTCGGTTTTTGCTGAACCTTAGGCTGAGTATAAGCCAGTAAACAGTATCTAAGAGAACCGTTAGTGGTATTTCTGAGAGGAAGCCAAAGGTAAGATATCGATGAGTAAATTAAAATATAGCTTAACTGCCTTCATAGAATTAGTCTGTTGCTGAGTTTTTGTGGGCTCGTTTGTATTTAATACAGTGCTCATCAGATACCTTGTTAAAATAAGAAACAAGTTTCTTTTCAGTTTTTAAAAGCAAATGACTTCTTTATTATAACATCACCCTTAAATCGATATTTTCTCCACTAGTCTGCTTTTTTACTTTTTAAGGGGAGAAAATAAGAAATAATTCCAACTCAAAAAATAATAATAATAATTTCCTTGTACAACTTCATCCTCATTTCTTATACTTACCTTTGAAAAGCAGTCGCTTCCCGATAGCCGTTTCTCTACATGGATTGGCTATCTTAGTCTCAGTAGGGCAGGTGGGAGTCACATGAAGGAAGCCCAGCTGAGTGTGGAGCTCAGGCCGGGCGACTGGAAACTGCACTCTTCCGCTTGGCCTTCCTGCTCCTTCTCACTGTACCACACACCTCTCTTCCCCATTCCTTCTGACCTCTTCCTTCCCTGCCTCTCAGTGTTTTTCAAAAAGATTTAAAATAGAGCCAGGCTCGGTGGCTCAGCTTGTAATCCCAGGGCTTTGGGAGACTGAGGTGAGTGGATTGCCTGAGCCCGCGGGTTCGAGACCCGCTTGGGCAACTTGGCGAGACCTCATCTCTACAGTAAATCAAAAATGCGCCAGGCGTGGTAGCAGGCGCCTGTAGTTCCAGCTACTTGGAAGGCTAAAGCAGAAGAGTCGCCGGAGCCCAGCGGGTTGAGGCTGCTGTGGCTGGGAGTGGCCACTGGACTCCAGTCTGGGTGACAGTGAGACGCCAACTCAAAAAAAAAAAAAAAAAAAAAGATTTAAAATAAAGTATGTGTAATTAGAAAGGAAGTCGATTATGTTGAATTTGTTATGAAAATATGAAAACAATTTTGTGATATAGTAACATGTATTAATGTACTTAAAATAAGACACATTTAAAAATACATATAAGTTGCACTTCATTTTATAAAAACATGTATCAGTGTGGAGGTTTTTTGCATAGCTTGAATAAAAACACTAGAGCACAGAGTCGTTTTTTACTTAACCTCTTTTCACATTTTGGTCAACACTTAAAGAAAGGGACTCCTACTCATGCCTGTGATCCCAGCTGAGAGATGAAGGTGAGAGGTTTGCCTGAGCTCAGGGGTTTGAGGCCAGCCTGGACAACTTGGCGAGACCTCATCTCTACAATAAATAGAAAAATAAGCCGGGTGTGGTGGCGCATGCCTGTAGTTCCAACTACTTGGAGGACTGAGGTGGAAGGATTGGCTGACCCCGGCAGGTCGAGGCTGCTGTGGCCATGAGTGTGCCATTGCACTCCATCTAGCCCGGGTGATAGAGTGAGACTTCAACTTAAAAAAAAAAAAAGCAGGACTCCTGGAAAGCATTGATGTCTGGATTACCAACAAGACCTCACTGTTTGGGGGAATGAACAGCTAGGAAGAAAGTTGTTACATCACATGGACTTCTAGACTGTAGACAGAAAAGCTTAGATCTCATGTTTCAGCAGTAGGCTTAATAACTCAGTGTAACTGTTAACTATTACAACTTTGAAGTAGCGATGGGTAATAAAATATTTTGAGATACCTGCAATAACTGTTACGTGATATAAAAAATCTGTGAATATTATGGAATACTAGGTGACACATATTGGTCTATTGTTTGCATTCATAATGGAAGGAAATGCTAGTGTTTGTTGAAAATAAAGGTAAGTCCCCTTCTAGTTTTACAGACTTCTAAACCCAAGAGATCTGTGGCCTCAGGGTTTACAACCCCTTCTCCTGGGGTTGTAAACAGTAAGGTAGGGCTGTAGCCACTTTTTCTTCCTCTTGAATCAGATAACAAGGCTAAAAAGAAAAAGGAAGTAAGTCCTAAGTATATTTACAGATTATCTTCTTTTTTCTTAAGTGTATGTCTTCAGTGGGAAAAATAATTCTTTAGCCAGAGAGATATTACCATAGATTATAGAAATGATAGAGTCTTTTAAAAATTTTATTTTCTCCCGATTGCTTAGTAACTTTGGGTGAGTTATTGTCTTTTAGTCAGTGAAGATGAGAATCTCAAAAATTAACTGAAGGTGCCAAAAAAAAAAAGGTGGAAGAGTTCAGGTTCTCTCATTACATTTGCGTATAAGTGTCCAAGAAGTGTAGAGTACAGGGAAATAGATACACATGTAGTAATTAACACTACTAGTTTCCTCCCATGTCTTTGTCCTGAGCAAAGTGAAATATCTATTTTATTTAATGTGCATTTATTGAGCCTCTACTGTGTGTTAGAGACAATAGATTAGGGTGTTGTGGTCACTACCTTTCAGTTCACCAGAGAAATGGAAATTACTAACATTAGAGATCATTGTACATCTTAACAATAATGTCACTCTGTTTTTCTTAGTATTTCCCTTAATTATCAAATACCTGAAATATGATTCATTAACTGACATTTTCTGACTGGTCCTCAAAGAGCTGGAAAATAGCGAAGAGAAAACTGGAAGAATATAATTAGCTGAAGCCTGGAAACTTAAAGGCTTCTCTCTTCTTGGTTGAGGAAAACTGAATTTTCTCCATGTGAACTGCCATACAATTTTGGCTTTATTTTTAGAGAAAACCCTAGCTGTTGGTATAATACCACATTCAACTTTATTTGGGAAGTCATTAGTTGACATTCAATAAAAGTAAGTTTCATTAAGAATTTTAACTGATCATTAAATGACATTAAAAAAATTAGCTGTCTTGAGTGTAAATGTTAATGAATTATATATTTTCTATAATGATACAGCATACCAAAAGAAAAAGTGTCATTGTGCAGAGCTGTGGGAAAATTACTCGAAAAAAGTTTTGTTAAATGTGATACAAATGATACCTATTGTTTCTTAGTAGGCCACTTGGCAGATTAACTTTTTAAATAATTGTCAAAAACTATAATTTTTAAGGTAAATGCTTATGGAACTTTAGGTAAGTTATTTTAAGGACTAATACTCAACATTTGATTTCTATCAATTCATTTCTCATACTCATTTTTGAAAATAAACAGTGTAATCACCATTTTCTGTTGTCTGCATTGGCTGTTCAGTTCTTAATAATTGGTTTATGATGTGTTTTATACTTTTTAACAAAGGGCTTTGCACCATTTATCTCGCCTGAGAGACCTAGTTGATGATTCCAGTGGAAAACAGTCACCGAAAATGTGAAGAGGAAAATAAAATCTTCACCACAACAAATAGTCACCATGGAACAAATATGTATTTTTTTCTGTTACTTAAACTGACAAAGTAATTATAAGCAATATATTATTTTGTGGTTGGTTCAAATGTTATATTTCTAAAAAAGTCAACTTTGAAAATATCCACAGGTTTTGTGATCTATCCTTATTTTGTGCCAAAATACTACCGTGTGAACTAGAAGGACCCACGTTATACACTAAAGTCTTACTTTGGGCTTCAAGCCAGCAAATGGCCACTATTCAAAGATGGAGCACTTCTGTTCTTGAGGCTTACCTGGACTTGACCTTCTTCAGCTTCGTCATCATTTTAAGAAACTTTCTGGTTTCTATGTGAAATCTAACTTAAGCAGACTTTTTGGGATACAGTTGGCATCACTTTTAAGCAGCTTGAAGAAATATAAACATTGTGTATCTTATTCATATGGGAGTGTTAACTTTTAAGTTTTCATAAATCATATATAGTTTACAAATGACAATTTAATAGTGGTACGGTGCTAAAAGAAATACTGTTTGATGTTACATTCAAGAGAACCTTCTTATTTAATGCTTGTGTGAGATAATCCTGATAATATGTGAGTGTTTACAAATGATATTTTGGAGAGATACTTGCCAATTTAATATTTTGATATTAGACTATTCCCCAGATTTTAGTTTTGGGGTTAGTTCAAACTAGTGAAAACTATCAGTGGCCAATTGCTTTATGAAATTTGATAACTAAATTGAAAGAAAATATGAAGAATCAGAAAGCAACTTTGTATTTCAAAGCTATTTTGTAAGGGTTGAGCTTTCTCTAAAGCAATCTGTAGTCTTCAAAGTTTGTCTCTAGCTAGCTAGAACTAAAAAACGCTCTGTAATTTTGCAGTTTTTACCAAGCAGGAATTGTTAATGTTTCTAATAGGTAGGAAGCATCTTTAGTAATGAAACTGAGAAGTCCTAAAGCATAACTAATACCGCACGCTAGGAAAGCCTGATAATATTAAAGAATGTGTATATGTACAAATTGACACTTCACCCAAATGGCAGCGTTTTTGCTAAATTGGTTTACTATGAAATACAAATTTCCAAACATATTAAGTCAAATAATTTTTTAAAATATTAAGCATCATTTAACATTTGTTGTGAAACTGACATATCAAATGAGCATGAGCCTTGGGTTGTTTGGGGGGTTTTTTGTTTTTGAACCAGTGAGCTTTTCACGATATTGCTCTGGCTTTTTTCAGAGGCACTTGCCTGTAGCTTTGTTTTCTTTATGGAGATCTTTTTGCCACTGATGTTCTGTTTTCTCAATGCTTCACAGCAAATTGCTTGTGTAATCGAAAAGGAATTAAATTGAAAATTGTCTAGCTGTTAAAAATGCAGATTTTAGCAAGTGGGCGATGTCAGGTGGGTCTGGGTTGGTCATGTTCCAGGCCTAGCAAAATCCAGAGAAGATGAAGATGTGAGGCAATAACTTCTAACTGCATGTTAGTCATGTGTTGATAATACTATGCTGTACCTGAAAAGCATCTCCAAAGAGATTATGACTGAGTAGCACTGACTTGGTTAATGCTCCTGTTTCCAAAACCTATCTCCAATATTAAAGGAGATGAGCCTGTTCCAAAGTTTTATAGAATAACTAATATTTTCATAAGAAACTTGCTTTTACTTGCCAAAGGAGCATTAATTTTTCCTCTTGTGTTAATATGGAAACATTTAGTTTTTTTATCTAACAGGAATTAATTTTAGTAAAGTTATTAATTCCCAACTTAAAGGAATATCTAGGGGAGTTGACTAAGAAAATGACAAACCTAGATTGTAAACATTAAAGAAATTCTCTAAAGATGTGATTTTATTGCAAGTTGAATATTTCAGAATTTACTTAGGTGTCCAGGGAAAGAGTATGACAACAATATGGAGACTGCTAAATTGAAAATTTAGCGCAGGTTGTTTGAATAATTAGATTTTTAAAATTGCACTGTGAATGTAAAATTTTATCCAATTTTGTCTCTTTTAGATAGACTTAAAAACTGTTAAATAGAAAAATTAAGAAATTTTAATAAGATACTTCAGATTTTTGATTGAGTATGAAACAAAACAGCCTAATTCCAAAAATCATTTGCGATCGAGGGATAATGGTGTGACCAAGATAAGAGTCAGGACTAAAATGTATCGTCTTTAAAATCATTAAGAACTCTACTTCCAGCTTTTTCTGGAACAGTTCACTTCACCGTCATCGAGATTGCTGACCAAATTGAGGAACTCTATTTTCTTGGGTTTGTTTTGGTTGTATGTCTCTGGTTATGCTATTGTTGAAATGTATACATTTATAATGTGAGTTTTTTTGTATTTGATGGTTTATGATAATGTCTTATTATTTATACTAAAATGTTGCCTGAAGATAAATCATGGCAAGGTTCCTTGTTTATGCATGTGTTTTAAATAACTTGGAATTGCTCTTATAGATTTGAATTTTTGTTTTCTTTTTTCCTATACCACCCTTCACTTTGTATATCCCAAAACCTATTGGTGAAAGTGCTATCCAGAAGTGAACTTGTCCAAAGGCAAGTAGCATGAAAGACAAAAAAAGCAAAAGGTCAAGCAAAATTAATCATTTCTGGGCAACTGAATTTTCTTCAAATGTGCAAGACTATATGTGTCTATTCCATGTATAGATCGGATGCTTCATACCCGATTATTTTTGTGTTGGATTGCAGTGCCTGTCATAATCATTGAGGATGGGTGTAAATCTAGGCCCAACCTGACCACGTTATATAGCAGGTTATATCGTTAGGTATTTTTCCTGCGATATTTGAAATTATTCCTTTTCCATTTCCTTTTTCTTTCCTGATAATCATATGTCCCTAAGATTGTTTTCCTTTTGTGGATGAAAAAACAAAAAACTTAGCTTTTTATCCTTCCAGTGTATTCTGAATTGTGTTTATCCTGTACTAGAACTTGTTATATAACATTTGTTCTTGTAACGTAGCAACTTTTCTCCATTCTCCATTACTTTCACTGGGACTAGTTCATTTATTTTTAATACCTATATTGGCCTTAAACATTCCTCCCTGACTTGTCTTTCACACTGAAACCAGCAGCTGGTCTTTGCAGAATGCTGTTGCCTACCATCACTCTAACCTCAGTGATTTGATTTCACCTTTGTGCATATTCTCACCTTTTGTATTCACACCTTTGTGCGTATTCGTCCTCATACTTGAACTACTCAATTTTCATTCCTTTGTATATCTGAAGCTTATTCATAACAGGTCTTTAAAGCTCTGACCAAGTCTTGCCTTTTTTCCCCCCAACATTCTTACCATCCACCAAACCCTGGTACGTTGCGACCCCCCATTTCTTCCTCTATCGCTCGTTTAGCTTTTATATTGGTTGTTTTAATGTTTTGGTTGGTGCCTCTTGTGCTATGCTGAATCCCTAGAGAAGAAAATATCTCAAAAGGCATCAGACGGTTGATTCCATTTCATCTCCTTAGTGGTAGCACCTCTTATTACTTCACATAATCAAGAAAAAGTAAACATTTTGCAATGTGGTCTTAGGTTTTGATGGGTGATTCTAAACCTCGTGCTCTATGTAAGGTGGTGACATAAAAGAGCCATATTCTTATGTCCTGCAAACCCTTTAAAAACTTTATTTTTTAAGAACAGTTTGAGGTTCATGGCAGAATCAGGAGGAGTGCAAGGGGATCCCCAGATTCCTTCGGCGAACGCACAGCCTCCCCTGCTACCAGCACCTGCCACCAGAGTGATGAACAACTGGTGAAGCTACGTTGACGTGTCAAAATCACCCGGAGTCCATAGTTCACAGAGAGTCCGCTTGATGTGTGTCTTGTGGTCTTGGACAAGTGTGTCATGGTGTGTGTCCACCACTTTAGCATCGTGTCGAGCCTTTTCAGTGCGCACTGTGCTCCCTGTTCATCCCTCCTCAACCTCCCAGAGGCTTCACCTTAAAGTGAGGTGAATTAAACCCGTTTTGGAGGAGTTATTTCTTTTCTGATGTTGCTGCTGCTGTTCATCAAGTAGGATTGCAGTTAAGTATTTTGGATGCCATAGTTATAAGTCTTCTGATCTTTGAGCTCTCGAAACTGAGGATTTTTGAATTTTTAAATTTCATCCTATATGCAATCCATTTTACAGATCTAGGACAAGAGCTAGGACATTTTTCAGTGACTGGGTGTCCTAGTCTGTTTTTGCTACTATAACAAAATTTGCCATGACTGGGTAATTTATTATTAGGGAACAGAAATCTATTTCTGGGCAGGTTGGTTGTCTCCGCCTCCAAGATGGTGTCTGGACGCTGCGTTCTCTGGAAGCAAGAAGCTTTGTGTGCTCACATGGCAGAAGAGACCCCACTCCCTCAGGCCCTTCTCTGATGGCATTCATTCCCCCTCATGACTTAAAACGCATCCCCAACGCCTTCCTCTCCCAATATTGCTGACTGGGGGTTAAGTATTCAACAACGTGAATTTTGGAGAAATTCAGACCATAGCACTGGTTTTAAATTTCGTTGTTTCTTTGAGCCTGGCTTGATAGATTCGTATCAGTTTGAGTCCCATCTAGAAACAAGCCACACAGTGGCTTTTAAACAAGGAAATCTTGGCATAAAAATGTTTTAAACGATTACAAAAGATATTAAACTCTATGTGGTGCCCCAGAGTTAAAGGACACAATTGGACGAGAGGAGCCACAGATTGTGTTGGGGTCTTGCTGAAAAAAGAAGCTGTAGCCCACTGCATGGCAGTGACGGTTACTGGTTTGCCCAGACCAGCACTAGCCTTGTGTCCAGGTGAGCAGAAGCCACATTGGTGACTGAGTTTGAGCATGCAGGAGGAGCTGGCAGGACACCTGGAGCTACAGGTGTCTGTACTGGGAAGGTTGCAGCAGGTGATTGCCCCAGGCGCAGGGTCTGTGGAGTCACAGGAAGAGTACACTTTGGGAGTATGGGCTGGGGCAGGATGCCCTCAATCAGATGTCCTCACACCCAGACGTCTTAGTGATGGTGCCGCTGCCAGAAAGCGGGAGGAGAGCGAATGTGGAGCTGAGGCACTGTACCTTGAGTAGTGCAGAAGTTGTTTAAATTCACGGAAGGTTGTGGTGAGAGGAGACATAACAAGGTAAGTATAAAATATCTCCCCATCTACCTGTGCCCTCCTTGTTTTGGCAATTGTGCAGAGCCTGTCCAAGAAATGTGAGCATGTTGGTGGGATAACATCAGGCCATTTAGAAAACAGACCTCTTCGAGTACCCTCCCACTGTGGGAGCTTCTCTGTCTGAAATTCTGCTTTCTCACTTTCAAAACAAAACAAAACTGAGGAACCCTGAAAAACCTTGAACCAATATTTTCAAAATTGGATGAATTTGATAACTTCATAAAAGGCAATAGTTGGGGAACTAGGAATCTGGGACTGATAGATACTCTAGAATTACATGGAATGATACTCTGAATATATCAGGAGTATAGAACATTATTTTTCTTAAAGTTGGTTGTAGAGTTTTCTAGAAACACGTCTGGAAGTGAAAGGTTCCCTGCAATTGGAATGCTTTGTTTCTCATGTGTCTTGCCTTCATTAAGCCGTTATTTGTGGGTCTGTTTTTCAAGACAATCTTACATCTTTTGGTCTTTCTAACACGGAAATAAAAGTAATGTTCCAGCCCTTCAGCCTAAATGTCTCTACTTTCTAAATTATTTCTTTGGAAAACAGTGTTACTTTTCTGGATGCTTTCCAGCTTTTAGTGTTTTGGGTTCTGTCTTATGTGCACCAGCTGTCCAAGATGCATGGAATAGAATGGGGGGGGGGGGCTCTACATCTGATTCTTTAATAATTTATTACAGTACTTCCACCATTTGGCTTCTGGCACTGTGCTAGATGTGTGGGGGGTAAGGGAAGTTTAGGAGGGGAGGCAATGACAAGGCATTACTGTATCGTGAGGCATTTGGAGGTGGAAATATACAGAGAGCTCTGCAACCAGAGACATGATCTAGATAGAGCAGGTGATACAGAAAATGGATCAACTAATTGGCCTGGGAAAAACCAGGAAAGATTTCACTCGGGAGAGGATGCTTGAGTTGACAAAACTAAATAGAAGTTTGCCATCAAAGAAATTGGGTCAAAGGACACTTATTCCAGCCAGGAGATGATGTGTGCAAAGACCTGAGCGGTGAAAGACCTGCTACACAATGTCTTGAATCAGCAGGCGTGATGTGTGCTGTAGAAGAAACTGGGCATTAGGATCAGGCAGTTTTGTTTAGAGGATTAAGTGAGAAGAGAGAGGGTTGGCATATAGGGTCTTGGTGAGTATTGACTGCTAAAGTCGTCATACGTTTAGTTGGGGGAGGCACTGGGAAAGAGACAGGACTGCTTCTGCCTTGAAATTCTTTTGCCTGACAGCAGCAGTCCCCAACCTTTTTGGCATCCGGGACTGATTGTGTGGAAGACAGTTTTGCTGTGAACCGCAGGGGGATGAGTTGGGGGGGGGGGGGGGGGGGGGGGGGGGGGCGTTGAGGATGATTCAAATGCATTGCATTTGTTGTTTACTGTATTATTATTACATTGTAATATGTAATGAAATAACTATGTAACATCATTTTTTTAAAAAAAGGCACAGATGTAAGTGGTAAATAAAATAATGGATGGGCCACGCACAGACTAAATAAATGTCAGATTCCAAACTTAGAGCCACCAGACACAGCCGTACAACTGAAGTACGTCAACTCACTTGCCATTCACTGATAGGATTTTGATGAGAGCCTGCAGACAATTGATTTATGATGGTCTCTATGAGTCAAACCTCACTGCTAATGTTAATCTATATTTGCAGCTGCTCCCCAGTGCTGGCATCACCACCTCAGCTCCACCTCAGATCATCAGACATTTGATTCTCATAAGGCGCATGCAACCTAGATCCGTCACGTGCACAGTTCACAATAGGGTTTGCACGAGAATCTAATGCTGCTGCTGATCTGACAGGAAACGGAGCTCAGGCGGTAATGCAAGCGACGGGGAGCAGCTGTAAATACAGATGAAGCTTCGCTCTCTCGCCTGCCACTCACCTGCTGTGCAGCCTGATTCCTTACAGACCACGAGCCACCGGTACCAGTCTATGGCCCGGAGGGTTCGGGACCCTTGCCTTAGTGGCAACTGAATGCCCCCCCATTCTATCCTGCATACTAGAGCAAGAATAATCCTGTGGCATGTCAGAGGATGGTTGCAACAGGTCAGACGATGTTAATCTCTTCTCAGAATTTGCAGGGTAAGGTTCCTCCCGTAACCCAGAGAGCCCTGTGTGGGGTGTCACCACCTCTCAGTCCCCTCACCCCCCAGTCAGAGCATCCCCTACCACTTGATGTGCTCTGTGATTCAGCCTCATTGGTCTTGCAGGCCTCAAAACTACACACGTGCCTGTGCCTCCTCTGCACTGTCTCCTCCAAAGGAAGAAACGTCCTTTGACCCAATGTCTTTGATGGCAAACTTCTGTTTAGTTTTGTCAGCTCAAGCATCCTCTCCCGAGTGAACTCTTTCCAGGGCCAGTTAGTTGATCCGTTTTCTGTCACCCGATCTAGATCCAATACTCCAGGAGGCTTCACTCCCTCCTTCAAGTGTCTGCTCTGATGTCGTCGTGCCAGAGGCCTGCCCCGATCACCGCCATTCCCCGTATCAGGCACGTTGCCCTTTGCGCCTTTGTGTTTCTACTCTTGGCATGGAGGATCAAGACTTTGTTTCTTTCACGGCTGCTTCCCCGACAATAAGGACGGTGCCTAGCCATAAGGTAAAGTGCTCCAGCAATGAATGAGGCTGAGGGGGTGGGTTGGGTACTCTCTTGAGGCACTTGGTATACTCAACTGAGAATTTTGGGTTTTATCTTATAGGCAAAAGGAAGGGGATCCGCATTTTTGATGCAGGCTAAAATGAATTTTTTTTGTTGTTGTTGTTATTCTCTATACTAATTTGTGCTTGCAGTAAGTAAAACTTTTTTTTCAGATACTAATACCCATTTTCCTTCCTTTCCAGTAGCCATGAAACATGGCTTGAAAACATGACATCGTAGTGATAATGCGCCATAATAATGATTTCTTTAGATAGTGATGGAAGGTAGAATGCAGGCCTACTTTTGTCCAGAGATAGAGCTACTATACTCTTTTTGGGTTTCCTGTGATGTTTTAGTGTAAAATGAGTTCCCAGAATACCAGCTTGAGTGTTTTTTTAATAATGATGTCAGAAGGACTTAGTTTATTGTAGGTTGCGTTAGAAGAGGATACTTATTTTTGTGGAATCATTTACTTGGATTTTGGACAAGAAAAAAAAACAACAGAAATCAGCACAGTGTTTGGGGAGGGAGTCCAGCAGAGCTGATGCCAGGGAGGAAGGTTGTGCGTGACTTGGCTCCACCAGGTCTGGAAGCAACAGGATAGTGCTCTGACAAACTAAAAAGTGAACACTCCTTTAAATCACTTATGTATTCAACAATGTTTTTGTGTTTGTTTTTTGTTTTTTTTTTTGAGTTGGAGTCTCACTCTGTCACCCAGACTGGAGTGCAGTGGCTGCTTCCGGCCACCGCAGCCTCGACCTGCTGGGCTCCGGCGATCCTTCTGACTCAGCCTTCCAAGTAGCTGGAATTACAGGTATGTGCTACCACACCCGGCTGATTTTTTGATTTATTGTAGAGATGAGGTCTCACTGCCCAGGCGGGTCCCGAACCCGCGGGCTCCGGCAATCCACTCACCTCAGCCTCCCAAAGGCACGGGATTACAGGCTGAGCCACCGAGCCCGGCTTCAACAGTATTTTTATAGAGACTTGGGAGAAACAAAAAATTGTATTCAGAAATAGATTTACGTATTCCAAGTCAAAGCAGAACCAATATTCTATTAAAAATTGAGCAAAGAAATGTCAATCATACATGAATAAAATGGTTTAAAGATGATAGAAGAAAAAATGATCAAAGTGTAGCAGATATTTCCAAAATTTCTGTGGTTCATGTACACTGTGTGAGTGTGTGTGTGGTAGTTTTATGAGTCAGATTTCTTGGGAGGGTTTAAAAAAAATTTTTTTTGAGTTGGAGTCATACTCTGTCACCCAGGTTGGAGTGCAGTGGCACAGTCCCGGCCACTGCAGCCTCAACCTGCTGGGGTCAGGCGATCCTTCTGCCTCAGTCTTCCAAGTAGCTGGAACTACAGGTGTGGGCCACGACATCTGGCTAATTTTTTGATTTATTGTAGAGATGAAGTCTTGTTAAGTTGCCTAGGCTGGTCTCGAACCCTTGGACGCAGGCAATACTCTCACCTCGGCCTCCCGAAGTGCTGGGGTTATAGGCGTGAGCCACCGCACCTGGCAGGCTTAAAACTTTAATGTCATCTTTGTTATTCTGCTATTAGCTGTGGCACCTTGGGCGAGTTAAAGCTCTGCTCTTCAATTTCTAAAGTGGAGCTAGTGGTGTCTGTGTCACACAGTTTTCAAGATTAAATGAGGTAGTTCCAGTGAAGTGCTTGCTTAGCGCAGTTCTTGGCATATAGTAAGTGCTTGATGTTAGTTGTTCCAGGTAAACAGAAATATGACAGTGCGTGGTGTCAGAATTTCGGCCAGTTATGACTGTTGGCGTTCAGCTGCCAGTGTCTTTTACAAAATTTAATTTAAAAATTTTTCCTTTTATTTTATTTTTAAGATGTGGATTACAATTCAGGGTTAAGGATATGAATGTTCATTATGCAGGTACCCTTGCTGATGAGGTGTGCCCCTCCCTCTCCTGGCAGTTTCTCTCAACTGCCAATCCCTTTCTCATAGTGTTATGACATTTGCTCAAGGTCTGCTTATGAGCAAGAATGTATGGTACTCTGTTCTTTGTTTCTGTGATAGATCACTGAGTATGATCGACTCTAAATCCATCCAAGTTGCTGCTCAAAGGGTATATTATAGGTAACGTTGCAGAAACGGGCGTGGGTCTGCAAGCAAGAGTCGTGAAACTCAATTTTTCCACTGGCAGGTACCTCTCTCCTCTAAATCAGATGCAGAGGGCAACCATTAGGACTCTGGCCAGATTCTCATCCCTTTCCTTTAACATTGCTTAGCCTCAAGCCTCAAGGATAGACCACTAATGAACTTACAACTTGCCAGGTCTGTTCCTAGTTATCCTCCTCACGCTCACGTAAGGGAAGGGTGCTTGAGTCTTGACACATGCTTTTGCCTGCAGGAGTGACCCTCGAAAGTGTCGAAAAGACAACAACTGGCTTTGGGTCTTCAGCAAGATGGCTCGACACAGTGAGCTAGGAGTAGTTTCAAGGGAAATACGCTTGTAACTTCTCATCCTTGAGGCCTCCTTCCCACATAAACAATTAAAGCAAGTTTGATAGAATAAACCAGGGATCTAGCTTCTTCAGCATCTCTTCTGTTTGAAATCAGGGAGAAGAGACCAAGACCTCTGAACATGGAAAGGGACCCCAGGAGCTATTCAGTTTAATGAGCAATGATTAAATACATAAAATTTTTAAATCCAACTTTTTCAAGCATTGAATCAAGAATTATGAATTAATGAGATTCTCTGGAGTAATTTAGACTGGAATTTCAAACTGGTATGTCTGTTTCTTTCAACCACTTTAAATAGAAGCTAAACCATACACAAATACAATAATTTAAAGTTTAATTTCTAGTATTAAACTTAAAATATAAACACCATGATGTTAACTTATATTTCTGTGTTAGATCTTATATTTTCCAAATGTTAGACTTATTTTTATAACTTCCTAAGATTTTATCCTTTTGATCCTTTCTGGGAAGGATTTTCGAACTCTCATGTGACATTGTAAGAACTGAGTAGCAACATTCAGTTTATTGGTTGAGATATTGAATGTATTTGTGGAAGCATTAGATGAAATTCCCCAGCCCCTCTTTTTAGTTTTATATGTTATATAACGAGACTTTTAAGTACTTATCTTTCATACAGATTTTAATTTTTGAATGGTTTTTATCACAGAAATAATTTAACCTCTGTATTTCCCATGGTCAGCAGTACATAAGCCAGTTTCTTGTTACTATATTTTAAGGACGGGGTGTGTTTGGCATGATTAAAACATATGCATCCCACAGGGCATGGTGGCTCAAGCTGGAAATCCCAGCACTTTGGGAGGCCGAGGCAAAGGATTGCCTGAGCTCAGGGAGTCGAGACCAGCCTGGGCAACTTGGTGAAACCTCATCTCTACAATATGTCCAAAAATCAGCTGGGCATGGTAGCCCGCACCTGTATTTCCAGCTACTTGGAAGGCTGAGGCAGAATGATTGCCTGCGCCCAGCGGGTCTGCGCTGGGATGGCCTTGAGCATGCCATTGAACTCCCGCCTGGGCGACAGAGTAAGACTCTGACTCCAAACAAAAAACAACAACAAAAAAACCCCATATGCATCCCTTAAAGAGTTTTACTGTAATTAGTGTGACCATCAAGAAGATTTTTTTCTTTTAGGAGGTGAGGATTGGCACTATAATTACTCCTTTGTTTTAGAAGCTTGACTAATCCATTGTTTTGGAACACACAGTCAAGCCCTTCTTGTACCTGGTAATTGTGCATGACCACAAGTACTGATAAACTGTTGAGCTCCTTTTCTTCCCAGTTATTACGTGTGACCATTGGTCCTCAGTCCTTCCTGCTTTGGGCATGGTGTCTGCTTTTCCCAGGATTTACTCAACTCAATCACTGTTTCCTTCCCTATGTTTGTTGTCATGCCTACACAGAAATTAGAATATATCCCTTTCTTTCGGCCGGAACCGCCATCTTCCAGTCATTCGCCAAAATGACAAACACAAAGGGAAGGAGGTCCATGTTCTCCAGGCCGTTCAGAAAACATGGAGTTGTTCCTTGGGCCACATACATGCGAATCTATAAAAAAGGTGATATCGTAGACATCAAGGGAATGGGTACTGTTCAGAAAGGAATGCCCCACAAATGTTACCATGGCAAGACAGGAAGAGTCTACAATGTCACCCAGCATGCTGTTGGCATTGTTGTTAACAAACAAGTCGAGGGCAAGATTCTTGCCAAAAGAATTAATGTGCGTAATGAACATATTAAGCACTCGAAGAGTCGAGATAGCTTCCTGAAATGTGTGAAGGAAAATGACCAGAAAAAGAAGGAAGCCAAGGAGAAAGGCACGTGGGTTCAGCTGAAGCGCCAGCCTGCTCCACCAAGAGGAGCACACTTTGTGAGATCCAACGGAAAGGAGCCCGAGCTTCTGGAACCCATTCCCTATGAATTTATGGCTTAATGGGTGTCAAAAATAAAAGATCTCTGGATCATAATATATATATATATATATACCTATCATTTATAAAGCGATATATAATTAATGGAAGAAACAAAGTCCCTAGGTATTAACATTCTTCCATTTATTAAAAACAGCATAAATTCTATGTACGTACCCTTTCATATCACAACTGCCTTTTTCAACACCTTATATGACCTTTTATCTTTAGAGTATCACTATGAACTTAGGGCATCTTACAAGTCCAGTGTAATCCAATCAACCAGAACATAACTATTACATATTTGAAAGTCACATTGTCGTAATCTGGCTGGGAAACCCTGGAGAACCTCCACTTTGTTGATGTTCTTGAAAGCATCACTGCTGTCTGGCAACAAGATGTTCCAGACTCTCTTGATTTTTTTCTGCCGTAAGACACAGACACAACCACCTTCCAAGGAACCAGGAGTTCTGGTTTCTTATAGTAGAGGATCGTATGAGAGACCTTGATCTGGATGCCAGGGAAACACACAAAAGTCCAACTGCTGCAGCTGTTGTTGGACTGTCATTGGTAGAGATCGAGCTGGCAAATGTCTCCATGAATTCCCACTGATATTATTCGGCAAATCATACTCCTGTACTGTACCTGTTTTTAAAACAGCACTGTGCATGGTTTCATTGACCACTTAAATTTTCTCCTCTGAAAACAATGTGGCGATTCCTAAAAGATCTAAATATCAACCTTCCACATGACCCTGCAATCTCCCTACTGGGAATATACCCAGAAGAACTCAAATCACTCTATAAAAAAGATGCCTGCACACGTATGTTTATCGCAGCATTGTTCACAATGGCAAGAACATGGAACTAACCGTGCTGTCCATCAAAAGAAGACTGGATAAAAAATGTGGTACATATGCACGATGGAATATTATGCAACCATAAAGAAGAATAAAATCATGAACTTTGCAGCAACCTGGATGGACTTAGAGACTGTAGTACTGAGTGATCTTTCACAGAAACAGAGAACTGAGTATCACTCATAAGTGGACCTTGAAAAGTTATCATAATAGTATAAGGAAAGGATTGGCAGTAGCAGGAAACTGCTGGGAGAGGGGAGGAAGTGGATTGGCAGTAGTGGGAATCTGCCTGGGGCAGCGGGGACACCTCATTAACATGGGTACCTGCATAATGAACATTGGTGTCCTAACCCTGAATCACACCCCACATCTTTAAAATAAAAAATAAACAAATGAGAGAGAGAGAGAGAGAGAGAGAATCCTGATTCAAATAAACTGTAAAAAAAAAAATTTTTTTTTCTCCTCTGTTACCAGCACTCCAGAAGGATGAGTTAAGGGGAGAGAGATGAAGGCTGGATGTGTTGGTCACGACTTGTTAGTAGTTTGGGGTAAGAAATGCGGTTGTACTGAGTTGTAAAGATCACATAAGAGTCAATCATTCATTCATTTAGTCAGTCATTTATTCATAAAGCTTTACGCTAGGCTTTAATGCTGACATCTCTGTTCTGTGCAATGTGTAATCTGGCAGTAAAGGCATTCATATAATGAATAACCTTACAAATTATTAACTATAATGAGCAATTCAGGTGAAAAATTCAGAGTGTTGTGAGAATGTTTTACGAGAGCACTTTACCTAGTCTGAGGGTATTGGAGAGTTTTGGTACATGGGAGCGAGGAAATGACATTTGGCCAATGCTTGTAAAAGAACAGTGAGCCGGCCGGGCTCGGTGGCTCAGCCTGTGATCCCAGCGCTTTAGGAGGCCGAGGCGAGTGGATTGCCTGAACCCATGGGTTCGAGACCAGCCCGGGCAACTTGGCAAGAACTCATCTCTACAATAAATCACAAAATTAGCCAGGTGGTAGCACAGTTCTGGTTACTTGGAAGGCTGAAGCGGAAGGATCACCAGAGCCCAGTGGGTCAACGCAAGGGTGGCCGTGAACGTGCTATTGCACTCCAGCCTGGACCACGGAGTGAGACTCTGACTTGGAAAAAACAAAAAAGAGAGAACATGAGCCACGTTCAGAAGGAACTTGCTGCATTTGGAGGCATTAAGTGGCCCACTTAGAGATGAAATTGTAGCTATCAAAAGCTGAGTTTTTAAAAAAATCTTCTTTCTTTTTTTCTTAAGTCAGAGTCTCACTGTGTTGTCCAGGCTGGAGTGCCGCAGCACGATTATGGCTACTGCAGCCTCCACCTACGGGACTCAGGCAATACTTCCACCTCATCCTTCCAGGTAGCTGGGACTGCAGGTATACGCCACCACCCCTAGCTAAATTTTTGATTTATTGTAAAGATGAGGTCTTGTCATCCCTGGCTGGTCTCGAACTCCTGGGCTCAGGCAGTCCTCTTGCCCTGGCTTCCCAAAGTGCTGGTATTACAGGCATAAGCCACTGAGCCCAGCCTGAAAGCTTTCTTTTTTTTTTAGTTGGAGTCTCACTCTGTCGCCCAGACTGGAGTGCAGTGGCTGCTCCCGGCCACCGCAGCCTCGGCCTGCTGGACTCCAGCGATCCTTCCGCCTCAGCCTTCCAAGTAGCTGGAACTACAGGCGCGCGCTACCACACCCGGCTAATTTTTTGATTTATTGTAGAGATGAGGTCTCACCAAGTTGCCCAGGTGGGTCTTTCATCCAGAGTTCTGTGAATTTACAAAAACAAATCAATGTTTACAGACCATGTTCATTCAGACTAAGAAGGAGAAACAGGTGAGAATTGTGACACTGTGGTGACTGGTAGCCAGAATGTCTGTGCTTATCAGCAAATATGCACTGTCACCATTCCAAAGAAGTCCCTCCAAACTTGTCTGATTGCCTCAGAGATGCTGCATCCATCACGCATGGTCTTACATCACGTACTTGATATGACCATTGTATGACTCAAGTCAATACCGCGGGCAGTGGAATCTACAGAGCTTTTTCTGGTGTATGTTTAGCTTTTCCTCAGGTCAGAGTCTATGAAAATGAAAACATTTCAGTCTATCTCTTTGAGGGTAGAGATCATGGTTTGTGTTTTCTGGTATTCTCCTCAGCCTCAGCACAGTTTGTACAGAACAAACACTTGATGCATATCAATGGATTGGTTAGTTTGCTGTAATGGCTTTTGACCAAGGATGCCCTTGTACTGATCTTTGTACACAGTGATTTATTTACTTGGCTGTTGCATTCTTGGGACCATAAATAGTGTTTACTTGGTTGTTTTATTCTTAAGATTGAGGTTTTTTGTGTATTAAAATTGCGGTCTGTGGCATGCAAGTTCAGGAGATGGTGTTAAAGGAAGATACTGTCCCGGATATGTGGAGCCTTGGGAAGCATAAAAAAATAGTGGCACATCTGAA
The DNA here is from genome assembly GCF_000164805.1 of Carlito syrichta. NCBI lineage: Eukaryota > Metazoa > Chordata > Mammalia > Primates > Tarsiidae > Carlito > Carlito syrichta. Next base: position 63,109 of record NW_007232035.1, read on the forward strand.
AAGTAATCTGCCTTCCAGTGGGTTGATCACCTGTCCGAAGGATTACTTGGAAACTCTAAGTTTAAACTAGAAGTTTACTGAAGGCTAGCTCTTAACCCATGTGTCTGAAGTGGACCCAAAACTGATAGGGTAGGATAAGATTGACGAAAGAGTGATGGGAAACATTGCCAAGGTGTGAGACATCTAGATGTGTGTTTATTTTCCTCTGAAATGGGAAAGACCATGCCACTGCTAATTTTTTAATTTTTTTGGTGAGTTAAACCTTTTCTAAAACACCATACCCTATATCTCTGAATTTTTGCCACAACCTTCTAAAGTGGATTGTTGGCAAGGAGTAGGGCTCATGACTTTACCCATTTGCTCGAAGAGTGAGAAAGTCACAGGAATTTAGAGCACACGGCTTTTCACTAAGAAAACAGACCAATATACAACTCTCTTTTCCAGGTGATTTTCATGAACTCCAGACAAGGCATATATGAACACCTTATTAAGATGGCTCCCTTGGCTGGGTGTGGTGGCTCAAGCCTGTAATCTCAGCACTTTGAAGGCCAAGGAGAGGGGATTGCCTGAGCCCACCGGTTTGAGAACAGCCTGGGCAACTTGGCAATACCTCATCTCTGCAATAAATCAACAAAAAAATTAGCTGGGCATGGTAGCATGCGCCTGTAGTTCCGGCTACTTGGAAGGCTGAGGCCAAAGGATCGCCGGAGTCCAGCGGGTTGATGCTGGGGTGGCCATGAGCGTGCCACTGCACTCCAGCCTGGGCGACGGAGTGAGACTATGACTCAAAAAAAAAAAGATGGTTCCCTCTGACATCACACATGCCTCCCCGCTGTTCCTAATTAATTTTTCTTGTAGAACTTATCACTGCTTGACATATCATGTAAGTTGCCGCATTAGTTAATCAATTAATACTCTCCTACTAGAATGTAAGCTACACATAGAAAGGAAAGTTTTGTCTGTCAATAAAACCCAAGCATCTAGAATGGTGCCTAGCACAGAGTGGACATTCAATCAATACAGCACTTGGGCTGGAACAGAAATATTCTGGAGTTGGAGCTAACTGATGTTGTCACGCATGCGGTCGCTCAACCATCTTCCTAAAGTCTGCTTCTCCTCTGATAGGCTGTTACACTGGCATTTTAAATTAGAGACAGAGCACTTAGTTGGGGGGAACAAACACAAGGAGGGTTAAATATGTTTATAATGTTCAATGGAATCTGGACAAATGAGAGTGCTGGGTGGCTAGCAGTTTGATGTGATTTCTCAAAACAATGACATCACTAACCCAAGTGGCAGCCCTGGACAGTCTTAAGGGTCATTCAATCTAGTCTTAATTTTTTTAATCTTATTTTTTCAATAGTTTTAGATGGGTTCAAATCGTTTTTGGTTACATGATTGCATTGTCTAGTGGCAAAGAAATCTGGTCTTGAAGTGTACCCACCACTTCCACCTCTGCCCACTGTACCCAATAGGTGATTTTAAATTCAGCCGCTCCTTCCCTTCCTCACCTATATGAGTCTCTAATGTCTGTGATACCATGCTCTATGCCTTTGCAGATCCTTAGTTTATCTCCTACTTATAAGTGAGAACATGCAGTGTTCAGTTTTCTGTTTTTGTGGTTTGAGGATGATGTTCTCCAATTCCATCCAAGATGCTACAAAAGATAATATTTTATTCTTCTTGATGGCTGAATAGTATTCAATAGTATATATATACCACATTTTCATTATCCACTGGTGGGTATTTAGGTTAATTCCACATCTTTGTAACTGAATTGTGCTGCTTTGAACATGTGGGTACAGGTGTCTTTTTTATATAGCTAGCTCTGTTCCTTTGGGTAGATACTTAGTAATGGGCTTGCTGGATCAGCTGGTACATCTACTTTTAGCTCTTTGGGAAATCGCGCGACTGATTTCCATAAAGGTTGTACTCATTTATATTCCCAACAAGAGTATATCGGTATATAAGTGTTTCCTTTTCTTGGCATCTGTGCTAGCATGTTATTTTTTGATTTTTTAATAATGGCTGTGTTGACTGGTGTAAGGTAGTATCTCGTGGTTTTGGTTTGCTTTTCTCTATGATGAGTGATGTTGAGTATTTTGTTATGTGTGTGTTGGCCATTTGTATATCTTCTCTTGAGAGATGTCTGTTCATGTCATTTGCCCACTTTTAAATTTGGCTTTTTTTGTGCTGATTAGTTTGAGATATTTGTAGATTCTGGAAACTAGTCCTTTGTCAGATGTGTAGTTTGTGAATATCTTCTCCCATTCTGTAGGCTGCCTATTTGTGCTGTTTGTTGTTATTATTTTGCTGTGCAGAAGTTTTTTGGGTTTAATTAAGTCCACTTATTTATTTTTGCTTTTGTGGCATCTGCTTTTGGGGTTTTAGCCATAAATCTTTGTCTAGACTGATGTTTAAAAGAGAGTTTCCTAAATTTTCTTCTAGGTTTCAGGTCTGATGTTTAAGTCTTTCATTCATCTTGAGTTAGTTTTTGTGTATAGGGAGAGATACCAATCAAGTTCTATTTTTTCTGCATGTAGCTGTCCATTTTTCCCAGCACCATTTGTTGAATAGAGTGTCTTTTCCCTAGTGTATGTTTTTGTCTGCTTTGTCAGGTAGTAGGTATTTAGGTTTATTTCTGGGACTCTCTATTCTTTTCCATTGGTCCCTGTGCCTTCTCTTTTACCAATTCCATGCTGTTTTGGTTTCTCCTGCCTTGTAGTGTAATTTGAAGTCAGGTAATGTGATGCCGCCAACTTTGTCCTTTTTACTTAAGATTGCTTTGGCGATTCTGGCTTTTTTGTTGTTGTTGTTCCATATCATTTTTAGAATTGTTTTTTCTAATTTTGTGAAAAGTGATGTTGGCAGTTTGATAGGGATTGTGTTGAATCTATAGATTGCTTTGGGAAATAGAGTCATTTTAACAATGTTGATTCTTCCAATCCACAAGCATGGGATGTTTCTCCATTTGTTTGTGTCCTCTGCAATTTCTTTCATTAGTGTTTTGTAGTTTTTCTTACAGAGATTTTTCACCTTCTTGCTTAAATATATTCCTAGGTACATTAGCTTTCTGGCTGCTATTGTAAATAAAATTGAGTTTTTTAATTTGATTTTCAGCTTGGCTGCTATTGGTGTATAGCAGTGTTACTGATTTGTTTGTGTTGATTTTATATCCTGAAACTTTACCAAATTTATCAAGTCCAGGAGTCTTTTGGAGAAGTCTTTAGGATTCTCTAGGCATAAGATTATATTGATGGCATACAGAGATTGTTTCATTTCTTCTTTTCCAATTTGCATATCCTTTCTTTCTTTCTCTTGCCTGACTGCTCTCGCTCGGACTTCCAGTACTATGTTGAATAGTAGTGGTAAACTTGGGCATCCTTGCCTTTTTCCAGTTCTGAGAGGGAATGCATTAAACTCTTCTCCATTCAGAATGACATTGGCTGGGGTTTTGTCATATATGGCTTTTATTATTTTGAGAACTGTTCCCCCATACCTATTTTGCTGAGAGTTTTTATTATGAAGGGATGCTGGATTTTATCAAATGCTTTTTCTGCGTCTATTGAAATGATTGTATAATTTTTGTTTTTAATTTTGTTAGTGTGACGGGTTATGTTTATTGACTTGCATATGCCAAACCATTCTTGCATCCCTGGATGGTAGATTGTTTTTTTAATGTGCTGTTGAATTTGGTTTGTTAATATTTTGTTGATGACTTTTGCATCTGTGTTCATCAGAGCTATTGGTTTGTAGTGTGTGTGTGTGTGTGTGTGTGTGTGTGTGTCTTTTCCTGGTTTGGGTATCAGGATGATACTGGCTTCATAGAATAAGTTAGGGAGAAATCCCTTCTTCTCAATCTTATGGAATGGCGTCAGTAAAATTGAATACTAGTTCTTCTTTGAAAGTGTCTGGTATAATTTGGCTGTGAGTCCATCAGATCCTTTTTTTGTTGTTGTTGGGAGACTTCTAATTACTGTTTCAATCTCACTACTCATTACTGGTCTGTCCAGGGTTTCTATTTCTTCCTAATTCAAGATTGGGAATTTGTATGTTTTCAAGAATGTGTCCATTTCCTGTAGATTGTGTAGTTTGTTTGCATAGATGTGTTTGTAATAGTCTTGGATGATTTTTGTATTTCTATCATATCAGTTGTAATGTCTTCATTTTTTATTTCTGATTGAGCTAATTTGAATCCTCTCTTTTCATTTCTTAATTAAACTAGCTAGTGGACCATCAATTTTGTTTACCTTTTTGAAGAACCAACTTTGTGTTACATTGGTCCTTTTTTTTTTTTAATTTCAATTTCATTTAGTTCTGCTCTGATCTTTGTTAGTTCTTTTCTTCTGCTAGCTTTGGGTTTGGTTTGTTTGTGTTTTACTTGTTCCTTGAGGTGTGATGTTAGGTTGTCAATATGTGATCTTTCAGTCTTATTAATATAGTCTTATTAAATTGTCTATTGTTGTTGCCATTTATTTTGAGGAATTGTAAAATTTCTATCTTGATTTCACTGTTGACCTAAGAATTATTCAGGAGCAGATTGTTTAACTTCCTTAACTTCATGTTTTTGTTTGGTTTCATGAGTTCTTCTTGGAGTTAATTTCTAGTTTTATTCCACTGTGGTCTGGAAAGTGCTTGATATGTTTTAGATTTTAAAAAATTCATTGGGACTTGATATATGACATATTATATGGTCTATCTTAGAGAATGTTCTATGTGCCAATGAGAAAAATATGTATTCTGTAGTTTTGGGGTGATCTGTAGATGTCTGTTAGTTCCATTTGCTGTAGGGTCCAGTTTAACTACAATCTTTTTTTATTGACTTTCTGCCTTGATGACCTGTCTATTGCTGTCAGTGGAGTGTTGAAGTCTCCCACTATTATTGTATTGCTGTCTTTTTTTTATTTTTATTTTTTTTTAGGTAATGTAGAATTTGACTTATGAAACTGGGAACTCTAGTGTTAGATGCATATATATTTAAAATACTTATGTCTTCTTATTGATCTTTTTATCATTATATAATAATCATTTTTGTCTTTTTACTGTTGTTAATGTATTAATATTTATTTATATATTTATGTTGATAAATTTAGGCTTATTTATGTTTGTTGTTTATTTATTTATGTTTATTTTTTCCCTCCCTGTCCGCCTACTGTTGTTAAAGTTTGTTTTATCTGATAAGAGAATGACTGCTCCTGCTCATTTTTTGTTTCCATTCATGTGGAATATTTTTTCTCACCCCTTCACCTTGAGTGTGTAGGAGTCTTTGTGAGTTAACTCTTGAAGCAGCAGATATTTGGATTGTGTGTTTTAATCCATTCTGCCAGTTTATTTCTTTTTAATAGAGCATTGAGACCATTTACATTCAGAATTAATAATGATATGTAAAGTGCTATTCCATTCATCATGTTGTTGCTATCTTGTTGCTTTATTTATTTATTCTAATTTATTTTATTGTGTTGATGTTCTGTAAGTCTGTGAGCTTTATGATTTCCAGTGTTTCTCTATTGGTGTATTTTGACCCCCTCCAATATTGGTGTATTTCAGTATTTAGAACTCCTTTGAGTATTTCTGGTAGACTTGATCTAGTGGTGACAAATTCCCTCAGTGTTTGCTTGTCTGAGAAAGACTTCATTTCTCTTTTATTTATGAAACTTAACTTTGTGGGGTACAAGATCCTTGGCTGACTGTATTCTATTTGAGGAGATGGAAGATGGTACCCCAATCCCTTCTAATTTGTATGATTTCTTCTGAGAAGTCTGCTGTTAGTCTGATAGGTTTACCTTTATAAGTCACTTGATACTTTTGTATCACTGATCTTAGAATTCTTTTCTTTACATTAACTTTGCATAACCTTATGGTTATAAGCCTTGGGGACGACCTTTTCACAATGAATCTTCTTTTGCAATGAAACTTCTGGGGTTTTTGAGGGCTTGTTGTATCTGGATGTTTAACTCTCTGGTAAGGCCAGGGGAGTTTTCCTCCTTTATTCTCTCAAATAGGGTTTTCCAAGTCCATTGTTTTCTCGTCTTGGTCAGGATCACCTACGATTCTTAGGTTTGGATGTTTTACCTAATGCCACATTTCTTGGAGACTTTGTTTTATCTTCTTCATTCTTTTCTTCTTTATTGTTCACTGGGTTAATCTGAAGTCCTTGTCTTCAAGTTCTGAGGTTCTTTAATCTACTTGTTCTAGTCTACTATCAAAACTTTCCGCTGCCTTTTGTTCTTCCCTAAATGATTTCTTCATTTCCAGAACTTTTTTAAAGGTGTCTATTTCTTTGGAAAATTTTTAACATACGTCCTAAATAATTTTTAGAATTTCTTTATGTTGGTTTTCAACTTTCTCCTGAATCTCATTGAGCAATTTTATAATTAACCTTTTGAATTCTGCATCTGGATTTGTAAATATTTCATTTTGGTTAGGTCTGTTAGCATCGTCTTTTGGGGTGTTGAAGAACTCTGCTTTTTCATATTGTCAGAATTATTTTTCCAGGTTTTTCTCATTTGTATAGACTATTTCTTCTCATTTGAGGTTGGCTTGGGACTGGTGTAGGCACTGTAAGATTCCCTTGGTTATATGTAGCTTTGGTGTGATGAGTTTCTCAGCTGCCCGCTGTGGCAGTCCTATGCTGGGTGTTTGCACGGGCTTAAGTCATCCTGCGTGTCTGAGGTGGCTTGGATAGTGCTGCTAGCTGAGGTCTGAGATCAGATCTCCCCCAAAGCTGGGATATTATATCAGATTGATGGGCTGTGTCCGTTGACCTCCAGTCAGGAGGTGGCACTTGTAGGAGAGAGCCAGCTGTGATGGTGGCTGTGGGCTTTCTGCTTGGCCTGTGTCACAAGAAATGCCCAGCTGACTTAGGCAGTGGGTGGGACTGTGGGGATGACCCAAGTTCTGTGTTTGCTTTGAGTCTTTGAAGGAAGTGCAGGGGGTTGGGAAGTGCTCAAACTCCCCTCCTGTGGGTGTCGTCGGCTATCCCAGTGAAGACTGGGAAGGAGTCCCCAGCCTTTGGGTAATGCTGCGGTGTTGTGCAGAGGCTACACAAATGAGTTTACATGGGGAGTGAAAGATTCCTAGAGTAACAAGCCCCACCCTACTGAATTACTGAAGAGTCAGTAATTCCTGTTCAGTAAATTTGTGAAATGTTATTCAGTTTGGGTTTGTTTGATGTGTTCTCATGATTGTATTGAAGTTGAGCATTATGGGGAAGGCTGCCATAGTTTGGAGGCTGTCTGCCCTTCTCAGTACATTAAATCAGGGGCATAAGGTGTCCGTGTATATCACAGGTGATGTTAATTAACCTTGATCACTTGGTTAAGGTGGTATCTGCCAGACTCCTTCATTATAAAATCACTATTTTCCCTTTGTAGTTATCAAATATTTGGGAGAGATGCTTTAAGAATATATAATATTCCATTTTTAGTTTAACCTTTCTTTTTTTTTTTGAGTTGGAGTCTCACTCTGTCGGCAGTGGCACGCTCCTGGCTACCGCAGGCTTGATCTGCTGGTCTCCGGAGATCCTTCTGCCCCAGCCTTCCGAGTAGCTGGAACCACAGGAGTGCGCTACCACACCCAGCTGACTTTTTGACTTATTGTAGAGATGAGGCCTCGCCAAGTTGCCCAGACAGGTCTCGACCCCACGGGATCAGGCAATCCACTCACCTCAGCCTCCCAAAGCGCAGGATTACAGGCTGAGCCACCAGCCCAGCTTAGTTTCACCTTTCAACCAATAATTTTAGCACCAATCAAGCTATCTTGCCTGCAGCGATTATTACTGTGATATCCTAATAATAATTGCCTGTTTCCTTCATTAAGAAACAGATTTTAGCCGGGCTCGGTGGCTGAGCCTGTAACTCCAGCGCTTTGGGAGGCTGAGGTGAGTGGATTGCCTGGGTGACTTAGCAAGACCGCATCTCTACAATAAATCAAAACTTAGCTGGGCATGGTAGCACATGCCTGTAGTTCCAGCTACTTGGAAGGCTGAGGCGGAAGGATCGCCAGAGGCCAGCAGGTCGAGGCTGCGGTGGCCAGGACTGTGCCACTGCACTCCAGTCTGGGTGACAGAGTGAGACTCCAACTCAAAAAAACAACAACAAAAAAAAACAGAAACAGATTTTTGTGAAGATATGATGGTTACACAGATATTAAGGATTCTTGCCCTCCTTCCCATGCCCCTCGTTTTGGAGATTAGAGTGATCACAGTTTAAATGATGTTAAAAGGTGAGAGACAGACTAGAAAATGAAGGGTCTAAAGAATAAGGGATCTACTACCACAGCTTTGTAGTACTTAGATGTGGTCCAGATAGGAATCTCCCTGGAGTGGCAGTAAGAAGACTGGGGTTTTAGTTGTGATTCTACTATTAGCTGAATACAAGGAGGTGCTTATACTCTAATTTTTTTATTTGTAAAATAAGGGGCATTCTATCAATTATTCAAAATAATGAGTAAGAAAGTAGTACTCGGAATTACTAGGAGGGGTAATATCTTTTTTGTGAATTCAAGGTGTCCCTATAACATATATGTGTAATATGTGTATATGCTTATCCTTCTTTATGGCTGCATAATATTCCATTGTGTATGTGTACCACATATTTACCTGTATACCGGTGTGTATATATATATACAAGGACAAACATATGGACTTTGCAGCAATTTGGATGGATTTAGAGTCTATAATACTGAGTGATCTGTCACAGAAACAAAGACTAAAGTACCATATGTTATCATTCATAAGCAGACCTTGAATAATTATCATAATACTATAAGAAAGGGATTGGCAGTCATGGGAAACTGCCAGGGGGTGGGGGGGTGGGTTTGGCAGTTGAAGGAATCTGTGGGGGAGGGGAGCACACCTCATCAACAAGGGCACCTGCATAATGAACATTTATATACCTAACCCTGAATTGCACCCCATATCTTTAAAATAAAAAATTTAAAAGTTAAAAAAAAAGCCGGGCTTGGTGGCTCAGCCTGTAATCCCGCACCTTTGGGAGGCTGAGGTGAGTGGATTGCCTGAGCCCGCGCGTTCGAGACCCGCCTGGGCAGCGAGACCTCATCTCTACCATAAATCAAAAAATTAGCCGGGCGTGGTAGCGCATGCCTGTAATTCCGGCTACTCGGAAGGCTGAGGCGGAAGGATCGCCGGAGCCCAGCAGGTCGTGAGACTCCAACTCAAAAAAAAAAGGTTAAAAAAATGCAGGTATTAAAGTAGCAAGCTGCTTGTACTTATTAAAAAGGAACAAGGCCGTTATTTATTGAACATTTACTCTACAGGCACTAGGCTGTAAGCTTTGCATATGTTTACTAATGCAATCCATTCATGTTTTTTGAGGTTAGTATTATTAGCCCCATTGTATAGATGAAGAACTTGAGGCACAGGGAGGTTAAATTACTTGCCTCGGGTCACACAGTGATGGATTCAGGAATTGAACCATGGTTGTATGTCTCCAGAGTTTGCACTCTTTTTTTTGTGAGTTGGAGTCTCACTTCGTTGCCCAGGCTGGAGTGCAGTGGCATGCTCGCAACCACTGCAGCCTCTACCTGCTGGGCTCTGGCGATCCCTCTGCCTCAGCCCTCCAAGTAGCTGGAACTACTGGCGCGTGCTACCGCATCTGACTTATTTTTTGATTTATTGTAGAGATGAGGACTCACCAAGTTTCCTGGCCTGGTCACTCTTAACCACTTTACTGTATATAAACTTGTGCCCCGGTTATAGCCATCAATAGAACTGATATGCATCTAGTGCACACTGGTATGGCCACACCAACTATAAATATTTCTGAGTAGTTGGTGCTTGTGCCTTACAGGTTGTTAACTATTTGGGGTTTAAACTTGGGGGTGAGTAAGCAAAAATGTATGTCCTAATTATGATTGGACTGAGCATGTATTATATTTGAAAAGATAAGTGAATCTCGGGAAATTTATTTTTTTAATTTAAGTTTTAGTCTCTTATGTTTGTGGATGATTTAGGGGCATGAGTACAGTTGGGTTACATGGCTATATTGCACAGCGGTAAAGTCTGGGCTTTTTGGGTACCTGTCACCCAAATAGACTGCATTGTACCCAACAGGTGGTGTTTCATCTCTCATTCCCCTCCTACTGTCCCACCAGTTGGAATCTCTAATGTCTGTTATTCCACTCTGGATGTCCATGGGTGGCTGTTGTCTAGCTCTCACTTATAAGTGAGAATATTCAGTTCTGGGCTTTTTCTGAGTCATTTCACTTAAGATAATGGTTTCTAGTTCCATCCATGTTGCTGTGAAGACCTGGTTTCATTCTTTTTAATGGCTGGATAGTATTCTACGGCATATATGTATCACATTTTTAAACCCAATCATCAGTTGATGGATGCTTAGGTTGATTCTATGACTTTGCTATTATGAATAGTGCTGCAATAAACATATAAGTGCAGGTGTCATTTTGAGGAAATCTTTTTTGGTGTTTATGATTGGGGGCATAATAACTTAAACATTGGGGTGAAACAGAAATATTGGACATGTATTTTTTAATTGTTCTGCCTGATTTTGAGGCATTAATCCATGTTTGTCTTTGGCTACAACATAAAAGTAATATTGTGACAGAGAGGGGCTAAAAACAGTTAAAATGATTCCTTTTTAAAAATCAATCTTCAAGCTCCAAACCTGCTAGACATGGGACGTGAGAAAACCAAATAGCCACAAGCTGCTTTCCTGTAAGTGCAAGATAGTAATCAATTCACAACCTTACCCAGGCATCCTTTCTTTGTGAAGTTATCGGTTTACAATCCCTACTTTTCATGTATGTCCTGGAAATAATTTGCTCTTTGAAAATCTGCTTTTGCTAAATACAACCTTGCAAATTCCAAAGAAAAATGCATAGACATACAACCCGACCCCCTTCCTTTTAAACGAACAGATAAAACCCCTCTTCTCTTTCTCTGGGTTGCTCAGCCTTGGAACATTAGCCCACTGAATTGCGCTGGCGCTAATAAAACACTGCTTCCTAAGATACCCTCAGTGTCACAGTCTCTCTGTTTTCCTGCAACAGTATGGTTCTTGTTTCAAAGTGATTATTAAATGTGTGTTTTAGTATGTAACAAAGAAATCCTAGTGGAGTCACCAGTTTTCCATTCTTCCTCTATGTCTGGTATTTGCTTGGTGATTTGGCTCCTGTTTATAGAATTTGGTTCTGTTTACAATTCTGCCTGTTTCAGGTCTGATGGAGCTCACTCCATTTCTGAGGTGAATGGCTGGTATACCCACTCCTGGTGGGTGGGAGCCTGGACTACACCCCAGAATTACATTCTCATGCCTTAAAATGATTTTTAAAATATTCCTGCTTCCCGCTGTCCTGCTTCAATTCACATTGAACTACTTGCATGGATGTCAGAGGCATGAATTTCTCCTGCAGCAAAAAGAAGTTGTAGGGAAAGGTCTGGCTGAGAGTTGGGAGAGCTAGGCTTTTGTTGTGACTCTGCCAATGACCTCCATTGCCTTGGGAAAAACAGCCTCTTTCCTTTTCTTATCTACAAAGATCAAAAGGCCTTTATCCAGCTGCTGCATTCTTTGACTCAGTGCTTCAATGAACTTTAGTGTAGTTTGGTTGATGATTTGTTTGTCTTGCCATTTAAATGCATGCTAACCACAGTTCCCAGGTAATACTGGTGGCAGAGGTCTGTGTTTTCACATTTCCAAGAAAGAGGAAGGGTAGAAAACAAAATTGTGTAAAACTTGCTTTGGAGATTCACTCATTCATTAATTCGTACTATTGGCTGAGCAGACCAAAGAAAAGTGGTCATACTATATTTCATAGAGTCTAAAAGACAGTTCATGCAGCAACACATCCCATTTTCAAAGATGTTAAAATCCAGAAAATTATGCATCTTAGATTTGATCACATATAATAGGAAAGGGCCAAGGTCAATCCTCTATCCACTTGAGGATTCTGTGACTTTGCTATTATGAATAGTGCTGCAATAAACATATAAATGCAGGTGTGCTTGGCCTGCTTGATCCAGATAGGGTCTATATTCTTGCCACAAGGTCTGCTCTGGAGCTGCTTACAGACAAGCTGGAAATATGGACTAGAGTGAGGTGAACTAAGTGTGCCCACCTAGTGTGGCCATGCCAGACAGCTCAAAGTTTCAATATCGGTGAAAACTTGCCTTCTTTTTTTTCCCTTTTCAGACATCATCACACTCTTCTGTATCCTCAATGGACCTTGTATGTCCTTCCATAACATTTAGCACATTCTGTTGCAGTTCTTTGCCTTCTTTTCTGTTTCTCCTCCTAGATTATGAGCTACTCAAAACTCTTTGAATGTTGTACAGGGGTGACATACAGCCTGGGATATAGTAGAGACTCTACCGTGTTTACTGAAGGAATAAAGATAGAAGGTGGGAAGGAAAGGAAGGATGATTGTGTTGTGGATTATGGTGGCAGTTTTTAGATCACTCGACCACCAGCCATCACCAGGAAAAATGATGCAAAGTGAATTTGACATGAAGATCTAGCTTCCAGGTAACCAGAAAATTTCGTGAGCAATTAGGAAAATCCTGTTATTTAAAGGTAAGATTGTTTTAGGTCAAGAAAGATTTTATAGGACACCGCAGAGACCCAATGTCATGGTAGAATATTGGATAAAGGATGATAAGAGATGTTTGCTTCAACACTAAAACTGGTTCTGCAATTTTGGGCAGTTACCACACATCTCTTTGCCTCAGTTTCTAGTCTCAAAAACGGGAATAACCACTTGATAGGATTGCTGTAAGAATGAAGTCACATAGTTTGCAAAACACTTAGCACAGTGCCGGGCACATAGTGAGGGAAGGAAATAAATGATAGTTATTATTGTTGTTATCTGTGTATGTGTCATCGGTGGGCAAAGAGTTGGGGACCAAAGGAAATGTTTTATTGGTCTCTCATTTGGTAATTTTTTGTTTGTTTGTTTTATACTACTGATTTTATTTATTTATTTATTTATTTTTATAATCAATATTTTTTATTATGATATTGTGGGGTACAAGTTAAGGATTAGGTATACAAATGTGCTTCATTCAGGCACCCTTGTTGATAAGAAGTGTCTCCCCGTCCCCAGACAGATATTTACTACCATTAATTCCCATCTCCTTTCCCCTCCCCCCATAATTTCCCACCACTGTCAGTCCTTTTCTTATAGTATTACGTTGGATGTTCAAGGTCCACTATATGAGTGAGAACATGTGATACTCATATCTTTGTTTCTGTGAGAGGTCACTCAGTATTATAGACTCTAGTTCCATCCAGGTTGCTGCGAAATTCATGATTTTGTTCTTTTTTATGGCTGCATAGTATTCCATCATGTATATGTATCACATTTTTTTAATCCAGTCCTCTTTTGATGGACAGCATGGTAATTATTTTTAAAATTTTTTTTTACAAGATTATAATTGAAGAGGCAGCTTCTTATTTTATTTCCTTAACTTTCAGCTCTTTTTTTATTTTTAGAAAGCAGGATTTATTGAGAGGACAGAAAAGCTCCTACAGTGGGAGGGGACCCTAGGGATTGCCCACTTTCAGCTCCTTATAAGTACTCCCTTACTTGAAAATTCCCATTCTTCTCCTCTTGGGACTTTCCCAGTTTGCTAAAGCTATAATCTCTTCCCCCTCATTTGTTTCTTCCTCTGTGAATTGCTTGATTCTCTTTGCTAATGGACAACTCAGCATTGGAAATGCACGAAGCTGCAACACAGAAGGCTTTGTCTATGAGGAGGATGAATACTCTCTTTAGAATGGTAAGGTGAGACCAGGCTCGGTGGCTCAGCCTATAATCCCGCGCCTTTGGGAGGCTGAGGTGAGTGGATTGCCTGATCCCGTGGGTTCGAGACCCGCCTAGGCAACTTGGAGAGACCTCGTCTCTACAATAAATCAAAAAAATTTGCCGGGTGTGGTGGCATGTGCCTGTAGTTCCAGCTACTCGGAAGGCTGAGGCGGAAGGATCGCCGGAGCCCAGCAGGTCGAGGCTGTGGTGGCCGGGAGCGGCCACTGCCCTCCAGTCTGGGTGACAGAGGAGACTCCAAGA
>NW_007232035.1:77168-99344 GCF_000164805.1 Carlito syrichta
ACAAAAAAAAAAAAAAAAAAAAGGTAAGGTGGGGATCTACACCTGAAATTAGTTCTCCCCAAGAGACCTTTATGCAGATCTCAGGAAAGAATCTCTCTTTAGACCAGCTCTCCTTACATGGCCCTCTTCAGGAGGGTAGTACCTTCTGTTCTGAATACTTCCTGATTTACCTTCTCTCTCATAAACTCTGGAGTCACACCTCCTTTAGCTCTTTAGCTCACCTTTCTGAATTGTTGCTGTTAGTATTAATGAATGCTTTTGACTTGTGATTATCATCTTTAGGTAAAATATTTGCCTCTTAATTGGAGCCTTCTGGACGTGATGTCTTTATCGATGCTGATCACTGAACTCCAGACAGGTTAAAGGGGAAAACTTTTATTTTTGCTATTTCTTTAGCTGGTTTTTCCTTGTCCTTATTTATAATGTTTCCTTTCACTGTCAATTTGGAGAGGTGGAATAATGACTTTTCCTCTCTTCTATTTATAGGGATTCAGTTAGTACTTAGAATTTGCAACTCCAAGTTGTAATCTACTAGTCATGAAATTAAACAAAATGGTTGGAATCGGCATTTAAAATAAAGAGAATTTTTAAAATGTATTTTTTAATGAAGGTTTTGTTTCAATAATGTGTATATAAGTACATATGTGTGTGTTATGCTGGATCACAATGGAAAATGTATTTCTTAATGTGGATGTGGTAAGAATGTTTGCGAAACACTGATCAAGGTCAGTGATTAATGAAGAAATATTAGTGTCTAGTAAAGCAATAATCTGAGATATACTAAGTTATGTTCTATCTTTTTATTTTTTAATGTAAATGTGGCATTAGAGATGTATGTAAATGTGGACTTTTGTTTGAGAGCACTGGACCATAAGTATTAAGTCAGATTTGATTTTTTTAAAATTCTTTTTTAGAAAAATATATATTTTTTTAAAGATGCAAGGTACAATTCAGGGTTAGGCATACAAGTGTTCCTTATGCAGGTACCCTTGTTGATGAGGTGTGCTCCCCCCCGCATCCCCTGCCGGCAGTTTCCCGCTACTGCCGATCTTAAGTCATATTTTAAGGATCCACCTGGGTGTGGTGTGTGCTTGCTTCTGTAGTCCCAGCTACTTGGAAGGCTGAGGAAAGAGGATTGCTTGAGCCCAGAAGATAGAGGCCAACCTAAGCAAGACAGCAAGGCCTCGTCTCTTAAAATTTTTTTCTTTTAATGACCCTCAAAGGGTATGCAGTGGTAGCACCATTGTTTAGAGGAAATAGCAGAACCAGGAGGACTTCCTTCTAGACCTGCAATGACAGGTAGCAGGGTGACTTCCCAGAAGCCATTGCTTCTCCCTGGGCCCCAGTTTCCTCCTCAGGAGAATAGGACACGGAGGCTCAGCTGCGATCTTTAAGTTTCTTCCCAGTGCAAAATTTCTGTGTTCATGTCTGGATACCAGTTCCTCTCAGGATCCTTGATACAGAGCTCAGGAAACCCTTGAAGCCCACCGTTATCTTAAGGAAGGTAGTGCCTACTGCTCTGACCATTTCCTGATTCAACATGAAATATATAAAACATAAGCCTTAACTACACTTTAAAAAACAGAACCTGTCACTATGTTTGTCAGTCAGTTTTAGTTGACGTTTGTATAAAGAGACATCTAAGAGGTTGAGAAAGGCAGCAATCTTTCTAATGCATGATGGGTATAAAGATGGCTTTCTAATGTCTCCTAGGAAAAAAAGAGGTCGTTGGTGGGCACTTCCCTGGCGTGTCTCTTGGTCTGCGTCATTGCCACGGCAGTAGGAGTGCTGATTCGCTTTCTGGTTTACATGAGCGACTCCCAGCCTCACACAGGCATGCATTCCAAACCTGAAGCCTGGCTTCCACGAACCCTGTAGGGCAAGGGGCTGTTGATTAAAAATTCCAGTTTCTTAGTCACTTACCTAATTCCAAGGTATGAATCACACATAGTAGGGAAATAATTATTCTAAATGGTGATTTCAAGACGCCCGTTCCCTTACATGTTTGTTTTCTTTGGGAAGAAACCAGTCGTGAGCTGGCAAGATAAAGGGAGGCGAGGGAAAGAGGAGAGGAGAGATTGGGTCGACGTTGGCCTCAGGCAGAAACTGGCTGCAGCAGATGGCTCTGTGCCTGGCTGGGGTGAAGGGTTGGAGGGGACAAATGGAAATCCCTCTGTTCTCTTGCCAACCCAGGTGTCCTGTGGGTGTCTCATGGGGTCGAGCAGCAGCGGTCCATTCCTGGACTCTTGCAGTCCTATTCCTTGTCTTCCTTTCGGGGATTGCAGCCTTCACCTCACTGCCATCACCTTTCTCCTCCTTCTTACTCCGTAGGCCATGGCGGCCGCATACTTCTTCGGAGATGGCCGGCATGCTGATGGTGGCCCACTGATGATTCTTTCCGGTGTTTGAGCTCCCAGGGGGCTCCATCCGGGGGGCCCCACGCCAAAGATCTCTGCGATGAAGAAGAGTCCGTTGGCATCCACTCGAGCAGTCAAAAGGCCACGGATGACTCTGGGGACTCTGAGGATAAAAAAACAGTGGCCTCCAGGCCCCTCACTGGCACTTCCATGCCAACGGACATGGCTATGTTGCAGAGGTAGAACCAGCTTGTCCACTCTCTGCTCTTAAGCATCTATACTGTATGGCCGGAGGGTGTTATTTTAGTTGTTGCAAAGCCGACCTAAGTAAGTGACAGACAAACATTCAGGCTTCCACTGTGTGTTTGGCCAGATTGCTTAGCAATGCCTCCAAGCATTAGTCCGTTTGTTTTCATTAGTTTTGTCATTACTTTGAACTTCTTTCTTCGCAGAAATTATTTTTCACACACTGTTGTTAAAATAAGATCACTGTTTACTCCTCGGGGCCAAAGTTAAAACTGGAAGCTCTGATCTAATGATCAAAGGAACGGCAGCTTTTCCCAAAGGAGAAAAGAGGGCAACTAGAGTAACTAACTTGCTGATGTTCAGCCTGGAGTCTCAGATCAGGCCAAGGGGGTGCCCTTTTGTGGTTCAGACCTTTTAGAATGTTCTCGAAGTCAAGTAAAATAGAAGAAGCTAGAGGTAAAATGAGTGTACTTAACAGAATTCCGAATAATTCCTTAATTCCAAAAGGTATGTATTGGCTTCCTTCTGTATTCCAGACCCTGGAGAAACAGTCGTGAGTAAGCCCTTGCAGAACTTTCAGAGTTTGGGCTTGCCCCAGAGATCTGGTTAATCAGCCAGTTTTATGTGGCGTTTGTGTTGTTAATACCGCCCTCTTTTTTGCACTTGGGCGATTCATTCCATTTTAGAATTTACAATAAGAAGAGAGAGCAGAGTTGCACCTGTGCGAGACCAAACCCTCTTTTTTTCTCATGAGAGAATGGAGGCTCAGAAAGATTCGGTGGCTTTTCTCGAGATAAACTCTAGTTGTTGGCTGCATTGGGACAAAGTCTGGCTGCCTGCCTTTTCCATTTATACAGAATAGGTGAAAGAGGATGGTGTTCAAAGAGAGTCATCTTCATGGCCTTGGCTGGGCAGCAGCTGGGTGGCAGGAGAAAAGAAAAGGCAGCTGAAGCCGGGCTCGGTGGCTCAGCCTGTCATCCCGTGCCTTGGGAGGCCGAGGTGAGTGGATTGCCTGAGCCCGTGGGTTCGAGACCCGCCTGGGCAATTTGGCGAGACCTCATCTCTACAATAAATGAAAAAATCAGCCGGGCATGGTAGCGCGCGCCTGTAATTCTGGCTACTGGGAAAGCTGAGGCGGAAGGATCGCCAGAGCCCAGCAGGTCGAGGCTGCGGTGTCTGGGAGCGGCCACTGCACTCCAGCCTGGGCGACGGAGTGAGACTCCAACTCAAAAAAATAAATAAATAAATGAAAAAAAGAAAAGGCAGCTGAGTAGACATTCCCAGAGGGGGACCCCTGAAGGCCGACTCCAAGCGGGGGAAATGGGTCTGCTGCTTGCAGTCGGCAACAGGCCCTGGACTCAGTTCCGCCTGAGAGGCTGTTCGAGCAGTCTACAGTTTGTAGTGTGAATGTCTGAATGAGCACTCTATGGAGTCGAATCTTCTCTAGATCTCAGGAACGCTTTCAGGGTCAGGGTGAGGAACTGAACAATAGGATGTGAAGGAAGTCCCTCCATGGCACGCCTCGTAGAGATTGCTTCTGCTTCTGGTGTCTTCATGAAAGCCTTGGCACGAGCCTGGAGAGGAGAGGAGCCGGTTGGCTGAGATGGCTGGTGCACCCAGCTTCACAGCAAGGGTCCCATCGGCCACTATCCTGTCTCTGTTCTGTTTCTGAAGTAGTTGATGCCACTGATAAGAATAGGTACATATTTCTGCTGTTCCCTGCATGTGGATAAAGAGAGAGTTCTCTAGAGATCTGCTTTTCCCCTGTGTCTTTAACGCCCATCTGGATCCAAGCAGTGTATGTTGTCTGTGTAGACAGAGCGAAGACTTCTTTTTCATCCACCCTTGTGGCCGCTCCACTATGTGACCATGAATAGATAGACATAAGTGTACATGTGTACAGTATACTGCCACAGTGTCCACAGTGTCCTTATGATATTAACGTTTCCTAGGGTGGTTGATAGAAAAAACAATATTCTAACGACATAACTTAGAAGAAAAGTAATGGGAAGATCTTGAGAACCATTGTTTCTAAGTGATGCTGGATGTGGTTTTCCACACAGGGGACAGCGTGGATCCGGGTTGTTAATGATGGTGGTCAAGTAGTTACCACATACAATGCGACAGTTGGGCTTCTTCCCTAAAAAATACACTACCCTGGGAAAAGAATGTAGAGAATGAAGGTTGCTTCTTCCTGCTCTTCTTTCCCACACATGGTGAACTTCAGACCCTGAATGTTGACGATGTGTGTCTTCTCTACACCTGAGAATATTACTTCCAGGTCACTTAAGTCATGTACCATTTCTGCAAACGTATCTCAGCATGGAGGTGTATATTACATAGGCACAAAGAGAGCATGAGAATTTGTATTTCTAGGACGTCAGTCAGTATAAGTCTCCAGGAAGTAGGCCAATAGGTATGGTCACAGTTGGATAACGGACTCAAAAGCACATCTTGTGATCCAACTAAAGACACAAAATCTGTTGAAGTTGAGTTGCTTTTTATTTCCCTTTATGAGGATCTTTCGTAGGAAACTATAATGTACTGGCAGAAAGATTATCGTATAAGTAATAGAAAATTGCTATCATTTATATCCCCTGAAAGTAAAAAAAAAAAAAAAAAATCACTCAATCTTTCTGTGGGGAGAAGTTTGCTATAGATGGTTCCGTAATGTTCTCTTAATCTCATGCACACTTTCCTGAAAAATCACTACTTTCATCTCTCCAAATGTTTATGCTATCACTTGGTGAACTCACTGATAATGCTGGCTGCAGAGGGTCAGGTGTGGATGCCGGCAGTGCAGTGGGTGAAGAGAATTGGGGATAGCTCATGACTGGCAGCTGGAGGAGTTTTGTGGAAAGTTTAGAGATTTCTATGGTAGGTTTTTGAGATCTACCTTGTAACGTATGCTAGCCTAATTATATAGGGAGACGTAGGAAGTCAAGAGTCATTTAGAGGTTATCGGTAAGCATGGGAACCAATATGTATATTTGCAGGGATTTTTTTTAAACACAATTAAATCCAAAATACGTGGAAAACTTTGGGGAGTTCCATTAATGTCACAAGCCTTAGGTTAATCAAGTTTAGCTATTCTAACTGGGCTATTAAAATTACACTGGTATTAATGTTACCCTATCCTCAGTGCCCACTCTTCTATTACTGAAATTTATAGACTGTTTCACACATGCCTTTTGTGGTTTCTTATGTGTTTCAGCCTGAAGGTGGAATTAATTCCATTAGGTCATTCCAAAAGCGAGAAAAGGATTGGGGGTCAATCTTCCTTCCCATTTGGAAAAACTGGTTATGAGTGCTAGTTATGTATAGTCTCTAGATAGCCTTGTGTGGAGTTGCTTTTTTGACCTTAAAGATATAGTATGTTATTTTGTGAAGCCTTTTTATTTTGAATGTATACACACACACACACACACAATCAATCAAATATATATATATTTAAATTATATAATTATATATGTATAATATGTTGGGTTCGTTTTTAAAAATGAACTGCTGGGACACAGTCAAGAGACACATGAAAAAACACATGTCTCCACAGAGTAGGCAACAAAGGCCCAGAGGCAAAAGAGAAGATGACAAAGGGTTCAAAGTGTGAAGGGCATATGTTGGGACTGGGTGATGTCACAAGGAGGAGAAACTGATGCCAGAGGAGGAGATAGTCATGCAGGTTTTAGAAGCCAGGCTGGTGAGTTCGTACCATCTCCTGATTGAAAAGAGAAGCAATTGAGGGGTTTTAAATAGAGAGTAACAAGTTTGTTTTGCTTATGGAAGTTACAGTCACTTGGCCGAGCTGTAAAGAATGGATTGTAGGGGCCAGTTGGGAAGCAAGTAGGTGAGTCGGGGGCCCTTGACACCCTTCAGAGAGGGCACAGTGATGACCTGCACCATGACAATTGTAAGACAGAAAGAATTGTTAGGAAATAAAGAATGTAAGGAGGAAGGGCAGACAGGAACTTGATAGTTGACTGACTTGAAGGGTAAGGTGGAGATGGATGTTTAGGACAACTGTCAACTTTTCTAGCCAGGTGCTCTGAGTTGAACAGTTTATTTTAAAGAAGTCACTGTCCAGCACCCATGTAACCATAGCCTTGTAATTTATACAACTTTTTCCATGTTTTGACTACTAATTAACAAAAAGTTGTAGTGAATAATATTGTACTTTGTAATAGGCTCTGTTAACTCCCTTACTCTGTGGCAAGCTTAATCAACTCTTCAGTTTGTGTTCCTGACAAGACTGTGAGCTACCTTTTGGTAGCTGGTGCCAGGAAATGTGGACCCTAAATGTTACTGTTAACAAAATGTGGCTGGAATGTAAATTCTAGACGATGCTCTGTCAGTCACACAGCCCATGTATTGGTACCAGCAACCCTAAATGTATAAAAATAGACTGTGAAACGTCAGGGGTGAACAGACCTTTTCCAGAAATGCCAGGATCCAGGTTCTGTCTTCCTGAATTCTGAATCAGAAGTAAATTTCTTTCTGCCAGTTCCCTGCCTCTCGATTTATTGGCATCGAGAGATAGCAGCCGAGCGTTTACTCTGACCATAACAACTCTATGTTAGAAATTTCAAAGACCTTAGAAGATAGGATAAGCCGGGCTCGATGGCTCAGCCTGTCATCCCGCACCTTTGGGGGCTGAGGTGAGTGGATGGCCTGAGCCTGCAGGTTCGAGACCCGACTGGGCAGCGAGACCTCATCTCTACAATAAATCAAAAAATCAGCCAGGCCTGGTATCGCGCGCCTGTAATTTCGGCTACTTGGAAGGCTGACTCCGACTCAAAAAAAAAAAAAAAAAAGAAGATAGGATAACATCTGACTGTGTCAAGTTACTTTCTGGGGGTCCATGCAACCTGGCGCCCGCAATTCCTGCCATGTAAGTTTTCTGTGACTTTAGAACAACTGTGTACTTCACTGGGACTACATTTTGCTTTCCTTTTAGTACCATTTGAATCATTTTATTTCATTTTGGTTTTTAAACTTCATCTCACTCAGGCTCAGAAGGATATCAATTACTAGGAGGAGTCATACAACGGGTGCAATATTGGAAAAATGGAAATGGGCTAAGCAACAACACACTTTTTAAAAAATTTCTGCATCAATTAAAAATTGTGCCAGGCTCGGTGGCTCAGCCTGTAATTCCGTGCCTTTGGGAGGCTGAGGTGAATGGATGGCCTGAGCCCACGGGTTCGAGACCCGCCTGGGCAACTTGGCGAGACCTCATCTCTACAATAAATAAAAAATTGGCCGGGCAGGGCAGCGTGCGCCTGTAGTTCCGGCTCCTTGGAAGGCTGAGGCGGAAGGATCACCAGAGCCCAGCAGGTCGAGGCTGCGGTGGCTGGGAGCGGCCACTGCAATCCAGTCTGGGCGACAGAGTGGGACTCCAACTCAAAAAAAAAAAAAAAAAAAAAAGAAATTTAAAATTGTAATTAAAATTGCTTTGATAAGCATTAAAATGGAATAAATATGAGATCCAGACTGAATTCAGGCTTCTTTTGGACCAAAGGCAAAGGAAGGATCTAGTCATACATTGGTTGATTTGATCACTGTAAACTGCTAGTTGAGGCTTCAATGTGGATTTAGGAACAAAACTTCTCTGAGTGGATAACTATATTAATGAAAAGACTGAATGCTGGTGAGAGTTTTCTTTTCATTATTTGGAATGCTTCACCGGTTGTACTGTATGGTTGTAGTGTCAGATTCTCTGGGTTCAGATCCCAGTTCTGTGATTCTCAGCTGTGTGACCCTATGCAAATTCTTCAAACAATGTAGATTTTAATTCCATCATCTGTAGGACAGGGAGACTAATACTACCAACCTTTGAGATTGCTCTGAGGAATAAATGACATAATAAATGGAAAAGATATAGAAAATTACACATTCTCAGTGAGGGCTACACAAATCATAGTTATTATGATGATTGTGGAAGTTGTTAAGTTGCTGAGTAGAATGTTGGCTAAATAATTGGATTTCTTTTTTTCTTTTTAAGCATCATAATTCCCTCATGGTGAGTCCACTCAGAATTTATAACAATGAATTACAGCAGCCACATTTTCATTTTAATGCAAATGAAACGGAATATGTGTTTAGTGGATGCAGACAGGTAATTTCTCCATAAATATTTTTTAAAATTTCTTTTTTAATGCTGAAAGAAGCAAATGAGATGTACTTCTTTGTCTTGGATAAGCTGTTGGCAACATAAATGGACTCAGTCCTAATGACTTTCTGGGAATAGTTTCTACAGTGGATGCAGACCCTGCTAGATAGTCTCCCAGTTTAATGACACAGAAAGATTCAAGATGTGCAGGAGAAAAGGCTACGGATATTTCAGAAGTTGTAAAGATGTCGTCACTATAATGGAGGCTCTGGGACACTTGCTTGGGATTTCCAAGTTTTGTATCCTCAGGTAATGTGTAGTGGTAGGCGCTGCCTTTCGGGGAGTATGAAATGACTATTGTGTGTCAGCATAGCGTGAGTGGGATAGCTGGGGCGATGTGGATTATCAGAAGGGTGACTGTACCTTCCAGTGTGTCCAGGGCACTCCTGATGTCCCTTGTTGTCTTGGTGAAAGTATTGATAGTACCCATTTGACTCTCTAGAGAGCCTGGTTTGGAGGATCGATTACAAAGGTACCAGAAGAAAAGCTGAACGTGTAGTGTTTTTATCATGATTTGACTGTGATTCTTCCAGACTTTCATGAAGTTCCCCGGGGAAATCAGCAATTGTACACATAGGTGGAATCGCTTCTCTAACCTGTACCCTTCTCAATCTTGAGAGAAGGTACAAAAACCAGACTGCAATTCATTCATTATGTCATCTATAGCAAAAGCTTTGTTTTGTGTTTTTAGAGGTAGAATCTTTAATACATTAGAAAAGGGCATATCAGTCTTTTACAAATTATATTTCAAGGATCAGGATCAGACTTTATTTTTGTATGCTTGTATGTATGCACTTATGTACAATTTAGTCTTTAATCTTTTTTTTTTTTGAGTTGGAGTCTCACTCTGTCGCCCAGACTGGAGTGCAGTGGCCGCTCCCGGCCACTGCAGCCTCGACCTGCTGGGCTCCGGCGATCCTTCCACCTCAGCCTTCCAAGTAGCCGGAATTACAGGCATGCGCTACCACAACCGGCTGATTTTTTGATTTATTGTAGAGATGAGGTCTCCTGCCCAGGCGGGTCTCGAACCCACGGGCTCAGGCAATCCACTCACCTCAGCCTCCCAAAGACGAGGGATTACAGGCTGAGCCACCGAGCCCAGCTGTCTTTAATCCTTTTAAGAAAGACTGTTAGGTGTCTGGCCCCCACCCGCCCTTGAAAGCTTCCAAGGAGCTGGAACTACAGGTGCACGCTACCATGCCCGGCTGATTTTTTGATTTATTGTAGCAATGAGGTCTTGCCAAGTTGCCCAGGCAGGTCTCGAACCCGCGGGCTCAGGCAATCCACTTGCCTCGGCCTCCCAAAGCGCGGGATTACAGGCTGAGCCACCGAGCCCGGCTGAGGGACATTTATTTAAATAGAGTATCTTTTAATGCTTGTGGGCTATGTCTCCGACACAGGAGACTTTATGTGAACGATGGCCTCTCCTCCCACATTTCATTCTCACTAAGCAGTCCCTACACATCCTATGTGCTTTTATTTATCTGTTGTTCACTATAATATTTATCCTTAAGGAGGTTTTGGTTTTATTTGCTTAACTTAAACATGGTGTTTATCCTCCCATAGGTAGGCATTATTAATACTCAGGATGCTGTAGGGTTTAACATTCACATTGGAGATGTGATATTTTTCCCCACTGGAACCCAGCGCTATGTTAAGAGCACATGTGATGGGGATTTGCTTTTCATTCTTGCCTTCAGCACTGGTGACCAAGTGAGAATATTACTGACGGTCAATATTCTGGTAAGCAATGTGACTGTGCCAAAGAGGGGCCCTCAGAAAATGTGTGTTGAATGAATATATGAGTTAACTGGATGAACCAATGTGTGACGAGAAGGAGAATCAAATAGTCTTTCCATTTGTTTATAAACGGGTCCGATAGATCATATTCCCTCTTAATTCCCCAAATTCTGAACTAAGAAAAAAGATCAAAGAGTCATTGTATAGAGATCCATGAACTCACTTTTCTTATGAATAAAGCAGATTTAGAGAATGTGACTACTATTGTGAGTAGGCGGGTTTCCTAATATTGACCCCCAAGAATGGATGGGCCTTCCTAAGCTAAGGCAGACTCTTGTATGTCCGAGAGAAAGAAACATGGAGAGCCAGACCTGGCCCCTGGACATCCAGGCCAGATAGGCAGTGATTGTTGGCCCCTGCGGAGAGAGACCCTTAGTCTCTGGCTGTGGAGCACCAAGACCAATTCACTCCTGAGCGAGCTTTGCCTTATCATATGCCTCTGAGCATGGAACTCTGAGAAGCCCTCTTGTCCCTGCTCACAGAAGGACAGTCCTGCTCCTTCCTCAAAGAGAATGACCTCCTAGCAGGGCACGGGTCCCTTCCCAAGAAAGCTCCAGATGCCTCAGTCCCTCGAGCCATCAGTGTCCCTACTGCTCAGGGTTGAAAAGTGAGCTCCCCATGACAAGGCAAGGCTGGCACACAAGGTGACCATTTGTTGGCCCTCGCTGCTGTGTAAAGTTACTGCAAAGCCTCAACAACTGTAAGATCGCCGCAGGAATCTGAGCAGTCAGATGCCGATGGATCTTCTTTGGGTTGACACCATCAGCTGCAAACTCTTGACATGGACGATTATCTCCAGGCCACAGCCGACCACATCTTGGCCAGTATTACTTCAGAAAGCAAAGTGGAGGCCCAGGCCCTGCCTTAGAGCTGCTGATGAGTTCATATCTATTCTTCCTTCTCCATTTTTTGCTTTTGTTGTTGTTGTTAAAGAAAGACCATGGGGCTGATGAACTTGGAGCTCTTTATGAAGCGGAAGTGGGAAAGCAGGTTCAAAGCAGCCCTGAGAGCTTATTTAGCTGATGATGGTTACAGGCACTTCATGGTAAGGGCACGTTTCAGTACACTCTGTGCAGACGAGTATATCTGTGGAGGAAACTCAATACATTACATTGTTATACTTTTATATGGATGTTAGTGTGTTTGTGTATTTTGGTTTATTTTTCTTTCATTACTCCAAATGTTAATCCATTTTTGTTGTGCACATCAGTAACGCTGAATACCATGCAAGTATTTTCATTATCACTGTGAGAGGATGTCAGGAGGTCAAGTAGAGAAGACAAGGAAAAGGAGGACTGTCTCACTTTCAGCAGGGAGAGGTGACCACCCCTGTCATGGACCTTAGGAGCAACAAGACAGCCTCTTCATGTGTGAGTTCAGCCATCCATTCATTCACTAAACATCTGCAAGGAGCAGCTATAAGCCAAGCATTGTGCTAGATGTTACGGGTATGAAGTTGATTGTTAAATAATCTCTGCCTTCAAGAGCTTACAGCCTATGGAGGGACACAGAAAAGCAGACGAGCATGGCAGTGATCCATGTAAGAGTGCTATGGTGAGTATGCATTGCAATACATGATTCATGTCTACATCCTTCCAGACGTAGATCTGTTATAAATGAGACACCAAACCCAGCCACGAGATGCCAGGTGGGGGCTGTTAAGAAGGTTTCCTGGAGTAGCACTGAACGAAGATGAAGAGTTAGCCAAAGCAGGAAGAGGAAGATGGATGTCTGTATGTGAAGCTACTCCAGGGTGAAGGTTGAAGGAGCCAACCATGCCAGGCGTGGACGTGTAGAGAGGCAGTTCTTGTGAAGGGAAAGGGCGACTCGGCGGTCAGTAGTGAGTGAGAAACAGGAGCAATCGGATCAGAAAAGACCTGTTAGCCCTCAGAGCCACTTTTGGGGGGAATTTGCCTTCTTGTCCCTTTCTGAGTGAACTAGGGAGATCAGAGCTTGGTAGCAGGAAGAGGGTGGTCGTGGAGATGTCTTGAAGGGAGCTTCTAGGGAACAGGTTACAGTCCAAGAGAGGAATGTAGCCACAAGGCAGTGCACAGTGCACAGCAAAAGGACAGTGGGCATATGGAAGAGGATGTCCACATAGAGGGAAACTAATCATAAAATATAGGCAGATTTGATCTACAAATTTTGTTTTACTTTGGCTTTGGAAAATATACTATAAACCAGTTGGTAATCCGTTTTCTTGTATCAGGAAGTATTATATCAGATTACTGTGTGGTCATTTAATAATGATTTCGTGCATCTTTGTATACTATTTTGTCATTGTAATCTTGAATGAAATCTGTTCTTGGCCGGGTTCGGTGGCTCGGCCTGTCATCCCAGCACTTTGGGAGGCCGCTGGATGGCCTGAGCCCGCGGGTTCGAGACCCACCCGCACAACTTGGCGAGACTTCGTCTCTACAGTCAATCAAAAACTAGCTGGGTGTGGTAGCTCATGCCTGTAGTTCCGGCTACCTGGAAGGCTGAGATGGAAGGATCGCTGGAGCCCTGCAGGGTGAGGCTGCGATGGCCAGGAGTATGCCACTGCACTCCAGTCTGGGCGACAGAGTGAGACTCCAATTCAAAAAAAAAAAAAAAAAAAAGAGAGAAAAAGAAATCTGTTCTTATGTATTTGAGGCATTTGAGGGATTTCCTTTATGCATCCTTGAAATATGATTTACCACCACCTAAAGAAAATATGTTATATTACTGGGTTTTCTGGTAATAATATACTTGAGGCTTCATTAGGAATCCAATCCATCATGAATGTAAAAAGAAAAACCTTGAAAATAACATAAGGAAACAATTTCATTGGAATGTTGTTGGTATTTTATGATGTGGGTATGTTCTTAAATTCCACTTGATTATTTTAATTTTGGTCCTTTCCCCTCTTTTGGGACGCTGAAATCTTATTTCTTCATATTGCTTTACTCTCCAGGGCTACTTTGCCTATTAACACTCAAGTGCTTTGGGGTTTTTTGTATGTCTACTCTGTTATTCTCAATGAGACTGCTATTTGGCAACATGCTTGCAAAAACTAGACTTTGACTGGAAACCTCCTTTAAAACTGAACTCACCCTAACCATCTTATACAAGCACTCTTTGATATTGTCACACTTGATTAATTTAAAATGACATAATTTATACGACATAAAATATACTTAAATGTGGGGAAAAAATTTTAAAGAACTTTGTTTTTGACAGGAGCTTTGAATAACTGAATGGAATGAATTTAGTTTGAATAGGGGAACTACAGTTTAAGTAAAGAGCCGCAGAATGTTCCTTATTGCTTCTAAATAGTGCAAGGTGATTTTATAAAAGGTTTCTTTCTTCAAACTCATGCTTATATATTAAAGAGTAATCAGGTTGCTTTTTATCACCCAACTGACCTAGGGAAAGGAAAACAGTCACTGTTATGATATAACTTGATTCTCAATATTGTAATTTATCAGTGGTTGAAAATGAGTCCGTTGAATAGTATTGCTTAAAAAAAGAAAAAAAAAACCTCACCCCCAATCATTGTGATTTTGTGCTATACATAATTAGAAGTTACAAGTGTTGTTGCCTCCTTTCTACATTCCGCACTAAACATAGCTTTGGAACACTGATATGTCCACTTTGGATCACTGTTCCTCTGGGAAAAAAATAGGTGGACCCTGGAGAGTTCAGAAAAGAATACTGATGGCTAAAAATATGGGAAACTGTGTTTTCGTTATTCTAAGTTGGAACTATTTAGAAAAAAGCTATCGAGGGATGTCTCGGAATTAGAGAATTGTATCGCAGCACTGGTAGAGGCTGTGTATCATCTGGTCCCATCCCTTTAATCTGCAGAGATGGTAACTGAGACCTGAAACTCTTTTTTTTTTGAGTTGGACTCTCACTCTGTCCCCCAGGCTGAAGTGCCGTGGCATGCTCATGGCCACCCCAGCGTCGACCTGCTGGGCCTTCCAAGGAGCCGGAGCTACAGGCACGCACTACTTCGCCCGTCTAATTTTTTTTTTAATTGTAGAGATGAGGTCTTGCCAAATTGCCCAGGCTGGTCTCAAACCCGCGGGCTCAGGCCATCCACTCACCTCGGCCTCCCAAAGTTCTGGGATGATAGGCTGAGCCACTGAGCCCCCTGCCGGGACTTGAGACTCTCAATTGCCCAGATTCCTAGTAAGATGCTGGAGATCAAAGTCCAGGTCTTTGGTCCCCTCCCTGTCCTGTGTGGTTCCTTTTCTGGGCCTCCCACACGGCGGGATGCTTGGGTCCCAGCTGCTTCTGTGAAGAGGCAGCCAGAGCCTCCTGAGGTCACAATTCACCAATCCTGTCTAGCCAAGCACTCAATGCTTGTTTCTTTTCTTAATTACTTTATTTATTGTAGTAAAATAGATATAACATAAAATTCACCATTTTGATCATTTTTAAGTGGCATTAAGTACATCCACAGTGTTGTGGAACTCTCACCCTAATCCATTTCTGGAATTTTTCATGATCCCGAATAGAAACTCTCGACCCATCAAACCACTCCCCTCCAGGTCCTGGTAAAGTGTTCTACTTTCTGTTTTCTTGCATTTGTCTATTCTAGGTACTTCATACAAGTGGAATCTACAGTCTTACTCAAGGCTTTTCTTTATTAAGGTCTTTGCTCATTTAAACCATTGCCCTATCTGTGTGTGTTTAGCAGTGTGCTAGGATTATACGAGAGACACAGTGCCTGGCATCAGAGGGTTTGTCATTTGCATTTTCGTACTCAGTTCTGCAGCCTCCTCTCTCTCCCTGCCTTGTCCTGGATGTGTCCAGCCCTTTGAACGCCATGAGCATCAGAAGAAGGCTTATTCATTCAGATTTTGTCAGGGACTTTGCACTGACAGATATGCAGAAACTCAAACAAGGGGATCTACGTGATGCTCTGACGTGTCCAGAGGAGGCAACACGCACTCCTTCCATGGTCCCCGTTTTACAGCGCCTTAACAATCCTTAGTCCGCCCTCCTCAGTTTTTTCTTTTCTTTTCTTTTTTTTTCCTGAGTTGAAGGAGTCTCACTCTGTCACCCAGGCTGGAGTGCAGTGTCACGCTCCCGGCCACCACAGCCTCGACCTGCTGGGCTCTAGTGATCCTTCCGCCTTGACCTTCCAAGTGGCTGGAACTACATGCGTGTGCCACCATGCCCAGCTAATTTTTGATTGATTGTAGAGACGGGGTCTCGCCACATTGACTGGGCTGTTCTTGAACCTGCGGGCTCAGGCTGTCCACTCACCTCGGCCTCCCAAAGTGCTGGGATGACAGGCTGAGTCACTGAGCCCGGCCCTTAGTTTTTTCATAAATCACATAACATTCCTTTGCACTCCCTTTTTTCAAGGGGGCTTTATTCTAGTACCTGAAGTTTAAGCATCCAGATGAAAGTGTTTGACTTCTGTTTTTTTTTTTTTTTTATTTTAACATTAGCAAGAAATTCCTTATGGCCTAAACAGGTGTCTTTCACATCTCTTATCTTGGTCTAGTAGTCTATAATTTCATTACTTTGGCCTGATGATTTGGATTCTTCCTCGGTTCAGAGTGCAGAGCAGCTCATGTTGAAAAGAGGCAAACTGTGATGTTGAGGCTTGACATTATATTGTATCATGGGGGCAGAACTGAGGATTCATTGTCAGCCAGCGTGTCTGCAGCACTCATTCAAAAAGCCCTCTTTTGGTGTCAGGATAATAAACAGACTTGCAATTTTAAATCATCACACAGAAAAAAAATCTCAAAGCAGTCAGTAATCATTTATCTCCTTTTGTATCTTTTCAGGAAATTAGGCAGATGAGAGCAGGAGTTTTTAAAATTTCTTTTGCTATTAAGATGCAAAGTGCTGTCAGTGTTAGGAGTGTCATGGATAAATTAAATAAAAAATAGAACAATTGCTAGTAAAGTTGGTCTCAAGGGATGCATGGAAAGCCTTTAAATGTCTCCTGTACCTTGATAACCATTTCCCCGGTATAAGTGCTGCTCAAATGATTATTATCCTTGGAGACAGTTTTGTCTCTGTTCATAAAGAGTTTTAAGTAGTAAAAGCCAAGAAGAAAAAATTCCTGTCAATAAGGATGGATTACTCTTTCAAGTATACTTTTTCTTATATTTTAAAATAAGCCATTGGAGATGGTTTTACAGGTTTTAGTCCTATTCTCCCAGCTAGCCCGAGTGTGGAAAGGAGTTCTTAAATCTACAGACAGTTACTGCACAGAGAGAAGTGGGAACACACAAATAAAGATGGAACACTACAGGCTTAGTTTCTGTTTTAACATGTCGTGTCCTGACCAAGGGCTGCAGTAGAAACTCTTGAACCTTCTTCCAACAGAGACTTCTTGACTTGTACAATTTCTCCATAAAGCATCTGCTTTTGAGTGGGACACTTTTCTAATCAGGCATAGCCTCTTCACTTCAGCCCACGTTTTCCGCTCCCAGCCCAGTGGATCTCAGTACACTGGACGTGCCCATCCCACCAGCTCCTGGATCAAGAAACATGACGTTAACTCTGAGTGAACTTGTGCCCTCCTGTTCAGCCACTTCTCCCCAGTGTGGCCAAATGACTTGTGCCCACTCTTGAACTTCATGTCAATGGAAACAGACTGCATGCGCTTTTTGGCACCTGATTTCTTTGGCCCTACTTTATGTTTGGCAAACTCATTATATTCCCCCTTCACGTTTATGCTTCTCCCTTAATTTTGATGCTTCGCAGTTGCTTCCATCTTTTTGTTGGTTTCCCAGATAAACACTTGGATTTTATCTGTCACCTACTCGATTCAGTGATGATATCCATGACATATACCTAGTATAGAGTGACTAAGCCAGGTCCTCTTGGTGTCTTTAAAAGCTGAAGTTGCAGCTCTGTTCACAATAGCAAAAACATGGAACCAACTATGTTGCCCATCGAAGCTGGACTGGATAAAGAAAATGTGGCACAGATACACAATGGAATATTATGCAGCCATAAAGAAGGACAGATATACGGACTTCGCAGCTACTTGGATGGATTTGGAGTCGATCATACTCAGTGATCTATCACAGAAACAAGGGACAGAGTACCATATGTTCTCACTCATAAGCGGACCTTGAACAATTATAATACTATAAGAAAGCATTTGGCAGTAACAGGAAACTGTCGGGGGGGAGTGGGATTGGCAGTTGAGGGAAACTGCTAGGGGAGGGAGGGGCACACCTCATCAACAAGGGTACCTGCATAATCGGCGTTTGTATACCTAACCCTGAATTGTACCCCACATCTTTATAATAAAAAATAAATAAAAGCTGAAGCTGCCCCCACTTTATCTTCTCTATAGTGATCTGGAAAGAACGGAGAGGCTGGAAGAGAGAAGAGGAGAAGACAAGGCCAGCTCTCCTCTGCCCTGCGGCATCCTTCCTTTCAACATTCTCCTTGGAGCCAGGCGGCGTGGCTCACGCTTAAAGTCCTATCCTCAGAGGCTGAGGTGGAGGGATCACTTGAGCTCAGGAGTTTTCGGGTAGCCTGGGCTCGTGAGACTTGGCTCAGAAAACACCAACCAGACAATGGAAACCAGTGCCGAACCCTCTCCTATTCACTCCAACCCAGTCCTTCAGGTAGGCGGACCTTGGCAGGTGTCAGCTGCGCCAGCCATGCTAAACTCCGTGGCAACCTTTCCCAGCCAGGACTCCTCTCCCTCTCTGTTTAGAGGGAAAAAGTGGAGCAGGGGATCTTGGAACAGATCACCTGCTTTAAATACAAAGCGATAATCTGTTTGGCTGACAATTTCTTCATGATTTTTCCCCTCTTCTGGTGAGTTTGGCGATGAGAAATGAGTTAATACTTTATAAAATATATAAATAAATTTACCTTCAATGACATGCTTTATGGTGGGGAGGATTTAAAGTGCCTAAGTACGTAGCGTAGGTGAAACCACCAAGTGCCCTGATATATTCAAGTTCGGGCAGTTGATTTTATGAAGATGTTTTTTCCAGATTCATTTGTGGTACAAAATTTATATTAGTAGCTCTGTAATTTTTGCTATCTTTTTACTAAATACTAGTCAAAATAATTCATTTTCTTGCACTATGAAAAATAAAGCCAATAGTTGTCTGAATTTGTCAACTATGCAGTATCACGAAAACCAACAGGATTTAAAAAAAAAATTTAGATTCGGGGGTACACATGCATATTCATTACAAGGACCAATAGGATGTCTAACCACCCTTCCAGCATACTCTTCTGGCCTCAAAGGTGGAGACTATTCATTGGCATGCAGTCGACTTAGATTTTCAAGTTATAGCCAAAGTGATTATAAAACAAAGTATTTATAAGAGAACTGGGCATTTCTTTTCTGAATACATTTTTGCATATTGAGATTGGCATTGCAGCTCTGAGAGAAATCTAAGCTGAAGGTGAATATTGGAGAAAGGAGGAGGAAACAGAGTTATGTCTGCTGTGATTTTAGATGCAGTCTCCCGTAACGGCAGTGACAGCAGGAAGGGGAGTTAGAGTGAGAACATATGGAGCAGGAGATGGTGACGCCTTCCAGCAAGTCCCCTCTTAGGCCACTTGACACAGGCTCCTATCTGGGAAAGTCGCCCTCGACATAAAGGCTCATTTAGAGAGCCCCCTCCCCAATGTGCTCCTTTAAAAAAAAAAAAGGGAACCATTTTGACTTACAACGTAAGATGCTGAAAAACTTGTGTATGCAGGCACTGAAAAACTAAACACATAAAGGCCACATAGAATTGGAGAGTCATCTCTTGAGGTCTTAAGAGTGAACAGTAAGTAGAAAATTTGAGTTTAGGTGTTTGGGACAGATGTTGGTCAAGGGAAACCTGTTCTGAATAATGACTTCTGGCCAGGCTGGGCTCCAGCCGTCAGTCCCTTGTCCACCATAGGCATGCACGGAATTCATATGGCCGCACATTAGTAGACAAAGCTTTTCCCAAAAGTGTCTTTGTTTAAAGGAGAGGAAAGCCCCCTCCAGTAAGTGCCACACCCAGCTTGCTCTGTCCCCTGATACAGCATCTCAGTCAGCATCTGGAGCGCCTCGTGGCTTGTTGCTGTGTTTTAGAGACACCCTGCTTGTGTGACCCCACTTCCTTCACTGAAGGCCGCAGGTGTGCTGCTGTGCTCACTGCCTTCCAGATCCTCGCCATCACTTGATCTTACCGTTTAGCTCAACTAGTCCAGCAGGCTCAAGCTGTGCTCCCAACAGTGCCCTAAGCAGCCCCCATAGAACTGGAACTTAGAGAAGTAGGGAGTAAAATGGGGGGGGGGGGGGTGCTTACTGCAGCTCTCACCGCACCCTGCTCCCAATGAAACAAAAGTTTTCAGATTCTGTGACCTAGTCCAATTCCTTTTTCAGACACGGAGACGGGACGTGAAGAGCTGCCTTCCTAGACACAGAGCAGAGGAGAGCAGTGCTGATGCATTTGCCCCCAAATGGAAGATTCCTGGCTACCGAAGTCCAGACCTCCCTTGTGGAAGAGGGAGTGAAAGGGCAGCATGACTTCGTGAAGCTTCGGTTTCATGCAGTGATTTTAGTCTTCCAAAGATGTGCTTGCCACCTCTTGATTCCCTCCATTTTTGGAACACAGCTATGGAGAATTGTGCACGTGGTTTCCATTAAATGGCAACTTTCAGCTTGTGCTTCTCCTCGCGATGTTAGGCTGAACATGAGGTCCTGTGGCGAAGACTGTTCTTCTGCTTTGGACCTGCCGTGGTCCACCCCTCTCCCTTCCCACACGGCAAAGAGGACCATGAGGGAAGGATGGGTATGTCCAATCCCTAGCCCGCACTTCCTGGATGACCTTGTAGTTAGGCTGGCGGTCCTTGCTTTCACCTCTCCACCTGGATCAACCCACCTTTAGACCCATACACGTGTGTGCAACCACCTGCTTGACATTTCCACTTGCTTGTCTAATAAACTCTCAAAGCCAACGTGAACGAAGGTGACTTTCTGGTCTTCCAAACCCATTCCGCTGGAGCATTTTTCATTTTACTTCATGGCAACTCTGTCCTTCCAATTACTCAGGCCGAAAGCTTGGAATCGTTCTCACCTCCTCTCTGTCTCTCACACTCTGCAGTCACTCTGTCAGCAAGTCCTGACTCTGACCCTGTTTTGCTGCCTGTACGGTCACCACCCTGGTCTGGGCCATGTCATTCGGCCCCTGACTTTCTTCGGGGCCTCCTAACTCGACTTGCTACTTTGCCTCGGCATCCCACTCAGTCTTTTCTGAGCAAAGTCCAGTGTTCCTTTTCATAAGTAAGTCAGACTCTGTTATCCTTTAGTCAAAACTATCCGGTAATCCCCCTGGTCGCACAGCGAGAAGCCAGAGTCCTACAAGGTCCTGGTTGATCCACTTCCTATCCTGTGCTCTGCTCCGTGGCCCACCCCGACAACCTTTCTGGCCTCATTAGTACTCTTGCTCCTGGTTGCTTCTCTCCAGTCATATCAGCCTCCGGGCCGAGCTCCTAATTCCCGTGGCCCACTTGTGTCTCAGAGCCTTTGTGCATGTGTTCACTTGCATGAACACCTCCAGCCAGACTTCTGACTCCCCAAGATCCGAGGACTTTGCTCAAGTGTCACCTCAATAATCACCCTCATTAAAATGAAAAACTAGCCAGGCTCGGTGGCTCAGCCTGTAATCCTGCGCTTTGGGAGGTTGAGGTGAGTGGATTGCCTGAGCCCACGGGTTCGAGACCCGCCTGGGAAACTTGGCAAGACCTCATCTCTACAATAAATCAAAAGTCAGCCGGGCGTGGTAGCGGGCGCCTGTGGTTCCAGTTACTCAGAAGGCTGAGGCGGAAGGATCGCCGGAGCCCAGCAGGTCGAGGCTGCGGTGGCCAGGAGCGGCCACTGCTCTCCAGTCTGGGCGACACAGTGAGACTCCAACTCAAAAAAAAAACAAAGAAAAAGAAAAACTGACTGCCGCCCCACACACATTCCCTCCTCTGCCACCCCTAATTCTGATATGTGGATACCCATCAGACTGTTTCTAGATATTGAAGAGCTGGGTTCAAATTAGACACATTTATCGTTTTTTTAGCTGCTGCCAAACTACTATCCAGAGACTCTTTACCCATTTGCATTTTCACCAACAATGCCTTAATTTCCTAACTCCAAATTTCGCATCACACTCTGAATGATCTTTTCAAACAATATTTGCCATTGTCACAGGCAAAGAATGAACAATGATTGTTGTTTTAATGTACTTGTCTTGAATTACTGTTGAGGATGAACATCTTTTTACATCTTCATTGAAAATTTGTGATTTGTGCTTCTGTGACTTATCATTTGTGTATGCTGCTTTTTTAAATGGTCAGATTGTAAAAGCTCTTTATGAATTAACAATTTGTTAGCACTGGCCATTGCATCCAGTTGCTTTTTGTCTCTTTAATGGTGTTTTTCTGGTTATGTAAATGTTTTGGATATTTAGATTGATAACTACATCAACTTTTTTTTTTTTGATGGGATCTAGTTGGTTTTTTTTTTTTGAGTTGGAGTCTCACTCTGCCGCCCAGACTGGAGTGCAGTGGCCGCTCCCGGCCACCGCAGCCTTGACCTGCTGGGCTCCGGCGATCCTTCCGTCTCAGCCTTCCCAGTAGCCGGAATTACAGGCACGCGCTACCACG
>NW_007232035.1:99591-118559 GCF_000164805.1 Carlito syrichta
CCGGCTGATTTTTTGATTTATTGTAGAGATGAGGTCTCGCTGCCCAAGCGGGTCTCGAATTCGCGGGCTCGGGCAATCCACTCACCTCAGCCTCAGTTTTGTTATCTTGCTTAGAAAAGTCTCTGATTTCTCATATGAATATTCATCCATATTTTCTTCTACAGTTTTTATGACTTTTATAAGGATATTGAAATAGTTATGGAATCTGAAGTTTATTTAGGTTCAATATGTGTGGTGGGTTACAGAAAAGGCTACAATTTTCCACCCTTTTCAGTACAAATCCCTCTTTGCAATGTGACTTGACTTTTCTGTTCCTCCGGAGGTGAAATCTGTTTTTTCTGCCTCTTCAGTCTGGGCTGAGCTTGAGACTTGATTTGACCCATCAAATGTAATGAGAATGATACTGTGTTAGTCCCAAGGGCAGCCTGCAAAGCCTTCATGCTCTGTGTGCTCTCTCAGTACCCTACAGGGCCAGATGAACAGGCCTGCAGGGTGATGAGATGCATGGGCCCTATTACACTAGTCACTCAGCTGATAGCAAGACAACCCCCAGAGGTGTGAATGAGGCCATCTCGGACCAGCTGGCCCCAGCCAAGGTACCAGCTGAGCAGAACTGATGGTAGACATATGAGTGAGCCAGCAAGACCAGAAGAGGAGCTGCTTGGTTGAGTCCAACCCAAATCTCTGATTCAGAAGAGTGAACTAAATAAATAATGGCTTTTTTTTTTTTTTTTTTTGAGTCGGAGTCTCACTCTGTCGCCCAGACGGGAGTGCAGTGGCCGCTCCCGGCCACCGCAGCCTTGACCTGCTGGGCTCCGGCGATCCTTCCGCCTCAGCCTTCCGAGTAGCCGGAATTACAGGCATGCGCTACCACGCCCGGCTGATTTTTTGATTTATTGTAGAGATGAGGTCTTGCTGCCCAGGTGGGTCTCGAACCCGCGGGCTCAGGCAATTCGCTCACCTCAGCCTCCCAAAGGCACGGGATTACAGGCTGAGCCACCGAGCCCGGCTAATAATGGCTTTCTTAAGTCTTGCTTATGTAGAAAAGGTAACTGATGTAGAAAATGTAACTGATAAGTTAAATAGGAAAGTTCATTTATTTATCCAAGGGTTAGTCTGTAGTCTAAGATCACTATTAAGTAGCTCATCTTTTCTCCATTGATTGTAAATGTCACTTTTATTCTAAATATATTTTCTTGGTTCTCCATTATGTTCCATTGACTTGTCTGTCCTCTGTGGTGTGACCTAACTCAATGGTATTTTTCAATATCTGAAGGACAGACCTCACTTTGTTATTCTTTTCTCCTATGGTTTTTTGCTATTCTCACAGGGTTTTTTCCCTAGGTGAACTTAATATTATTTTTCAAAAAACATTGCTGGGTAATTTTTTTATTGTGGTGATATTAAACATAATTTGAGAAGTAATGGGATTTAAAAAATACTGAATGGTCTCATCTAGAAACACAATATTTTGAATGACTTATTAAAATATATTGTTTATGAAAATAAATGATTAAAATAAATTATTTGTTAAAATCATATCTTCAAATAACCATTTATTAAATCAGTCATTTATTAAAATATTAAATTAAGGGAGGATTCTAAGATGGAAGGGTAATTGGATAGAGCGTGTAAGTCTCAGTAAAACCGATGTGCATAAGGACAAATATGCATACAAAGTGTATCAGCAAGTGAGTATGCGAGTGTATGACTGAGTGGGGACATGGGAACAAGTGACCTGAGCTCTCCTGCTGAGGTGGCTGCCCTGTGTAGCTACTTGGATCCCAGCGTAATCCACAGCCTAGAGGCAAGCACCACCTCTGTGACCCTACTTGGCAGAAAGCAGCAAAAAACAGCTGCTCATTGTGGCACCCGCCACCACGGCCTTTGGCACCAGATCAGACATTGGCAGTGCGAACCATGGAGAAAATACAGCAGAGGAACTAGTCACTGAGTCCCAGCTGAGGACAAAACAGAGACACACACACTGTCTTGGTCCTTGTTCCCAGGAGGAGACAGGCTCTAGTCTGCCCATGTGAACGGCAGGGCTATTCCCTGAGACTGAGGGTGAATTCAGCACCTCTCTGAGGTTTATCACTGCCAAACCAGAGAGAATATTTTGTGTGGAGTATCCTCAGAGGGACAGGCATGACAAGGGGATCCAGTTACCCCGTATCACTAACTGGAACATTTGCAGGTCTACAGCTGCAACCGGAGACAAAGAGCCCAGCCTGCAGCAGATGAAACGGGGTGAGTTTTAAACTGACCCAACCCCTATTCCCCCAGCTATTTGCAAGACATGTGACCCAGGTGTGGAACATCCTGATTGGCACACATGAAGGGGGATGAACACAGATCTGTTGGTGGCAGTTTGTAGCCTCTTTCTGATGGTATGGTGAGCAGGGGGATGATCTAGAGGTCAGAACCCCTCCCCTCAGCTGTGAGCCAAGAGCGGTTGTTCTTGGGTCACAACTACAAGGAACATGAAATTTCAGAAGCTCCCACAAGAGGACACTCAAGGATTACAAAATGTTTTTTTGGGGGAAAGGTTTCCCTACTGTCTGTCTATATTTTGCTGGGTGTATGTGTATTTCATTTTGTATTATCCCTTCTACTTCTTTTTTCACATAAGCGTATATTATGAGTGTGTTCTCATATTGTCAGTTGTAGTTTTTTTCTTTTTCACTCGTCTGTTTGCATGTTGGTTTGTTTGCTTTTCCTTCTCTATTTTCTTCATTGTCTTTTTTTCTCCTTTCTCTTTCTCAATTCTTTCCTTTTCCTTATGTTATTTTGTTCCCAGGGGATTTACATGTGTTCCCATTGCATGGACATACTGTGAGGTGGTGGGAAATGGGTTGGGGCTCCACACTCCAGTCAGCAAATATTGAAATCTGCAGTTTTTGAATCTTAGCACACTCCAACACACCTTACTCAAATCTCAAAGTTGCAAAAGGACAGCACATCTCCCCAACCCCAAACTGGCTTCAAAATCGAACAAATCCTGTGGTTTTACCAAAATAAGAATGGGGGGTGAGCAAACAGAAGTGAAAACAATTCTCCCTTTTACTGAGCAACAGAAGTAAAACAAAAAGAAAAATCCATCACAAATGAAGAGAAATCAACAAAAAAACACAGGTAACCCAGAGACCCCAGAAAGATGGTGCTGGAGAATATAGACTTTGGAACTCAAACAGTGAACAGCACCCAGATCAACTGGTCTCAGATCACAAATGTAGAGATCAAGGAATGGTTGGAAAAGATAAATAAGTCCAAAAAAGGCAAGATAAAAACATGAAAGAATTGATTACAGAAATGTAAGCCATAAAGAATACAGTCAATGAAATAAATAATAAAGTGACAAGCCTGGAAAGCAGAATTAACCAAACAGAAGAAAGAATCTCAGAGCTTGAAGACCAAAATATGGAACTAACCCAATCTGCTAAAAACATAGAAAGGAAACTTAAAGAGATGGAACAAATTCTTCAAGAGATGGGCAATTATATTAAAAGGCTGAACTTATGCCTCATCAGTATCTCTGAAGCAGAAAAGGAGAATGAGAGTGCCATGGAACAAACATTCTGCAAGGTCATTCAAGAAAACATCCTGTGTCTCATTAGAGATACAACCATTCAAACACAAGCGATTCAGGGAACCCCTGCAAGGCATCACATGAGAAGACCAACTCCTAGACACATAATAATTTGCTTACATAAAGTAGGCATAAAAGAAAAAATCCTAAAGGTAGCGAGAGAGAAAGGTCAGACTACCTATCATGGAAGACCAATTAGAGTAGAAGCAGAATTAGCTACAGAAACACTACAGGCTGGAAGAGACTGGAATCTAATCTTCAAAGTTCTCAAATATAAGTAACTCCAGTCAAGAATTTCCAGCCCAGCTAAGCTAATCTTCATCAGTGATGGAGAATTAAAATTATACCTAGACATTCAATCCCTAAGAGTTTATGCTGCCTCCAGACAAGCTGTACAAGAGTTGCTTAAGAAGGTATTAAACACAGAAGAAAGAAAAAAAGAACAACCACGCTCTTCCCAAGAATGAAGGAAAACAGAGAATCAACATAGCATGCATCATGACTGCAAAATTGAACACACACATATATATCAACACTCAAATCCAAAGAAAACCAACAAAGAAACAAACAAAAAAACTTTATAAAAGCCTCATGGCAGGGATCAACTCTCACATCTCAATTATCAGCTGTGAGTGGACTAAATACACCACTGAAAAGACATAGAATGGCGGACTGGCTTAAAAAAATATGACCCAACAATATGCTGCCTCCAGGAAACATATCTCACTACAAAGTACACTCACAAACTCAAAGTTAGAAGGCAAAAAAGCAATTTTCAGGTGAACAGATTACAAAAGTCAGGAGTTGTGATCTTAATATCAGACAAATCAGTCTTTAAGTTCTCAAAATTAAAACAGGATATAGAAGGATAAGATGAATGATAAAAGGTTCAATCCATCAACAAGAAATATCCCTCCTAAACATATATGCACCCAATAGGAGCACAGCATTTATAAAGCAGCTACTAAGTAAACTAAAAAAGATATCGACTCTAACATCATCATAGTTAGAGACTTAAATACCCCACTAACAACTCCACATAGATCATCAAGGCAAAAAATCAACAAAGAAATCTGGAACCTCACCTTGATTCTTGATCAAATAAACTTAGTAGATACCTACAGAAAACTCCATTCAACAACTACAGGATATGCATTCTACTCATCACTCCATGGAATGTACTCCAAGATTGATCACATTCTTGGCCATAAGTCAAGCATAAACAAATTTGATAAAAATCAAAATGCTACCATGTATATTCTCAAACCACAGTGGAATACAAATATTGCCACCAACAAAATTCCCCCCAACCCACAAATACATGGATGCTAAATAGCATGATGCTGAACAACTTCTTGGTCAACACAGAAATAAAAACAGAAATTAAAAGACTCCTAGAAACAAATGAAAATGAAGAAACATTTTCCCAACACATCTGAGATGACATGAAAACTGTACTAAGAGGGAAATTTATAACTCTATTAGCACACATCAAGAAAATAGAAAGATCACAAGTTAAAAAATCACCTAAGGGAACTGGAAAGGCAAGACCACCAAAATGCTAACTTTAGCAGAATTCAGACCTTCAATGTAAAAGTTCAAATATGGGACCTAAAAGACAAAAATATGATTGAAAAAAAATTAATGAAACAAAAAGATGGTTCTTTGAAAGGATAAACAAGATTAATGTACTCTTAGGCAGAATGACCAAGAAAAAAGAGAGAAGAAGCCCAGTATACAAAACAAGAAATGCAAAAGGTCAAGTTACAACAGACCCTGAAGAAAAAAAGTTAGATATTATGCAAACTGTATGGAAATAAACTGGAAAATATAAATAAGATGGAGGACTTTCTGACATCACATAGCCTCCCAGATTGAAACAAGAAGAAATTGAGACACTAAACAGACTGATAATAATGCAAGAAATTGACTCCATCATAAGAAAACTACCTTAAATAAATAAACAAAATAAAAAGCCCTGGACCAGATGACTTTCCAGCAGAATTCTACAAAACACACAAGGAGGAGCTGATACCAATCCTATTGAAAGTATTCCAGGCAATCAAGAAAGATGGAACTCTCCTCAAATCATTTTATGAAACTAACATCACACTGAAACCCAAAACGGGTAAAGGTCCAACAAAGAAAAAGAACCACAGGCCAATATCTCTAATGAACATAAATGCAAAAATTCTCAACAAGATTCTAGGAAATTGGATCCACCAACACATGTCAAAAGTCATACAACATGACCAAATAGGCTTCATTCCCAGGATGGAGGGCTGATTCAACATCTGCAAGACCATGAATGTAATTAAAAACATCAACAGATGTAAAAACTAGAACCATATGGTTATATGATTATACACAGAAAAAGCTTTCATTAAAATCTTGCATCCCTTCTTGATAAAATCCCTTGAACACTTAGGCATAGAGGGAACATATCTCAAAATAGTAAGAACCATCTATGATAAAACAACATATTGCTAAATGGACAGAAATGGGAAGATCTTCCCTGAAAAGTGAAGCAAGACAAGGCTGCCCACTCTCACCCCTCCTGTTCAATATAGTGTTGGAAATTCTAGCTAGAGCAACCAGACAAGAGAAAGATTTCAGGGGTATCCAAATAGGAAAAGAGTAAGTTAAATTACCCCTCTTTGCTGACAATATGATCCTATACATTTAAAACACAAGATAATCTGTCAAAAACGTCCTTGGTTTGAGAAAGGACTTTGGCAAAGTCTCAGGGTACAAAATGTGCAAAAACCAGTTGTATTCTTATACACCAACAACAAACAGGCAGAGAAACAAGTAAAATGCACAGTGTCCTTCACAATAGCCACAAAAAATAGGGAATACCCAAGCATCTTCCTAACCAGAGAACTGAAAGAGATTTACAATGAAAAATACAAAATACTGCTCTAAGAAATCAAAGAAGACAGAAACAAATGAAAAAATATTCCATGCTCACGGATAGGAAGAATCAACTTTGGTAAGATGTCCGTCCTACCCAAGGAAATCTACAGATTCAATGCAATACCCATTAAATTATCAACATTATTTTTCTCAGATCTGAAAATGACAATACAGAAATTCA
Organism: Carlito syrichta; assembly: GCF_000164805.1. Taxonomy (NCBI): domain Eukaryota; kingdom Metazoa; phylum Chordata; class Mammalia; order Primates; family Tarsiidae; genus Carlito; species Carlito syrichta. Next base: position 106,278 of record NW_007232035.1, read on the forward strand.
TATGGAAACATAAATGACCATAAATAGCTGAAACAATCCTTAGCAAAAGAAACAAAGCAGGAGGTATCACACTTCCAGACTTTGAACTTTACTATAAGGCTACAGTAGTCAACACAGCCTGGTATGGTACAAAAACAGTCATATAGACCGATGGAATAGGATACAGATTCCAGAAACAAAATCTCAATTTCTCAACCAACTCATCTTTGACAAAGACTCCACCAGCAACCATTGGGGAGAGGAGAGCCTATTCAGTAAATGGTGCTGGGAAAACTGGCTGACTACATGCAGAGGATTGAAACGGGACTGTTCCCTATCACCATACACAAAAATCAACTCTAAATGGATCAAAGACCTAAACATAAAACCTCAAATTATAAGAATTTTAGAAAATGTAGGAGATGCCCTTATGGAAATTCGAACTAGCAACCAATTTCTGATCAAAACTCCAAGTGCCATGCCATAAGAGATAAGATAGACAAGTGGGACCTCAACAAACTGAAAAGCTTCTGCAAAGCAAAAGAAACCATCAAAAGTGTGGGGAGACAGCCCACAGAATGGGAAAAAATATTTTCCACTGTATATCTAACAAAACCGTAACATCCAGTATTACAATGGACTCAAACATGCTGAAAGAAAAAACAAACAAACAAACAAACAAAGAGGAATGTATATTCCATGGTTGTTGAGTGGAGTGTTCTATAGGTATCTATTAAGTTTATTTGGTCAAGTGTCAACTTGAGGTTCTGGATCTCTTTGTTGATTTTTTGCATTGATGATCTATCTAGGTTCATTAGTGGAGCATTTATGCTCCCAGTTATGATAGTGTTAGAGACATTTTTTCAAAGTTTTACTTAGTAGTTGTTTTATAAAAAAGTTGGTGCTCGTGTGTTGGATGCTTATTTCTTGTTGGTGGAGCTAACCTTTTGTCATTATGTAGTGTCCTTCCATATCTTTTTAAATTTTTGATAGCTTAAAGGTGGTTTTGTCTGATATTAAGATTGTAACTCTTGCCTTCTTTTGTGATCCATTCACTGGAAAATTTGCGTTTTCCATCCTCTAACTTTGAGTCTGTGAGTGTCCTTTGTAGTGAGATGTGTTTCCTGGAGGCAGCATATTGTTGGGTCATGTTTTTAAAATACTGTTTGCCATTCTGTCTTTTCAGTGGTGAATTTAGTCCACTCACATTCAGGCTGATTATTTAAATGTGAGAGTTTGTCCCTGTCATAAGACTCTTATAAGGCTATTTTGTTTTCTTTTAGGCTTTGTGTTAATATGTGTGTGTGTTTTCATTTTTGTGGCTGTGCTGTGTGTTCTGTTGCTTCTGCGTTTGTGATCTTGTGTACTATATGGTCTTTCTTTTGTTTACTTTTTCTTCTGTGTACATCACCTTTTTAAGAGCTGATCTAGAGGCAGCATATCCTCTTAAAGAGTGGCTGTCTGGGAAGGATTTTGATTCTCCATTGCTGATGATGCTTAGCTTAGCTGGGTAGGAAATTTCTGGTTGAAATTGTTTATCTTTGAGAACATTAAAGATTGGGGTCCATTCTTTTCTGACCTGTAGAGTTGCTGCAGATAAATCTGCAGTGATTCTGATTGGTCTTCCCCAGTAGGTAGTCTGACTTTTTTCCCTTGCTGCCTTTAGGATTTTTTTTCAATACTTATTTTGTGTAGGCAAGTTACTATGTGTCTAGGGGTTGGTCTTTTCATAAGATGTCTTGCAGGCATTCTCTAAATCTCTTGTGCTTGTATAGTCACATAAGGAAAGTTTTTTTGAATAACCTTTTGTAATGTTTGTTCCAAGATGTTTTGTGTCTCTCTTTCTAATTCAGGTATTCCAATCAGATGTAAGTTTGGCTTCTTGAAAAACTTGCACATTTCTTGGAGAGCTTCTGCTTTCTTTTAAAGTTTTTTTCAACATTTTAACAGATTGGGTTAATTAAATATTTTGGTCTTCCAGCTCTGAGATCCTTTCTTCTGCTTGGCCAATTCTGCTTCCTATGTCTGTCAGTTTGTTTATTTATTATTTATTTATTTATTTTTGAGTTGGAGTCTCACTCTGTTGCCCAGACTGGAGTGCAGTGGCTGCTCCCGGCCACCGCAGCCTTGACCTGCTGGGCTCAGGTGATCCTTTCACCTCAGCCTTCTAAGTAACTGGAACTACAGTTGTGTGCTACCATGCCTGGCTAATTTTTTGATTTATTGTAGAGATGAGGTCTTGCCAAGTTGCCCAGGTGGGTCTCGAACCTGTGGGCTCAGGCAATTCACTCACCTTGGCCTCCCAAATCCCTCCCAAAGGGATTATAGGCTGAGCTACCAAGCCCAGCCTAGTTTATTTATTTCTTGGATGGAGTTCTTTATTTCTGTTATTTCTAAGTACATGTTCTTGAGTCTGTCCAACTACGTTACAATTTCATTTAGTTTTAATCCTTGCATTTCTTGATATTTATTCATTCTATCCAACAATTCTCTGATCTCTGTATGTACCTTCTGGGTACCATTGTTCTCAGAGATAGCCATTGTTTGTGCTCCTGTAGCTGTTCTTTCAGGCACTTAATCTTTTGGGGGGGCTCTGAAGGTTACCAGTGATTTTTCATTGATTTTTCTTCATTTGTAGCAGTTCTCTTATCTTTCTTTTTAATGCTGTTGGTCATTGAGAAATGAAGCAGCAATCACTTCTGATATTTGCTCTACCTCTTGTCCTTTCCTGAGTCAGGACTCTGGGTTTGTCTAATTATGAAATAGGGCTGGAGGTGGGACATTGTGCTCTCTCTTTACAATTCTGAGCACTTACTAAGGGGTTGGGGAGGGGCCAAAATGATTCAGAACCTACTGTTGGGTCACTATGCTTGCTAGCTGGTGAGTGGGACAATTGAGATTTGTTCTCTGTCTCCACACAATATGACCTGACAAATGTGGGGGGTTGTGAAACCCCTGAGACCAAGACAGGGTATCAGAGAGAAAAAGAGGAAGAAGGAGAGAAAAAAGGGAAAGGAGAAGAAAGAGAGAGAGGAAAAATGACAGAGAAAGAACAAAGAGAGAAAATAAAGGAAGAAAGAAAAGAGAAAATGAATTAACCAACCAACAAAGCAAACAAATGAGACAAACAATAAAAAAGGAGAAAAAAGCAAACAAACAAAAACCCGAAGTCCAAAAGACCCATCGGTAGAGATTTCCCAGCTTTAGTATATCTTTTTGAGGGGAGACATCTTTCTCTTTTGACTGGTTGTACAGCTGCAGGTCTGTAACTGCAGGCTCCCTCTTCACTGTTGAAACTTGAAATGTCAGAATCTTCACCCCCTGCAGCATGCAATTGATAGATAGCTAGTGCATGGCCCCAGGGGTTAGGGGGCTGAGGGTGGGGTAATTTGACTCAATGTCTCCTGGGGTCCCTCCCCCTTCTTTCCTCTCCCAGCATGGTCACAGCTCCTGTGGCATCCAGTTTGCAGTGGGGGGATGTGGCCTCTGTCCTCTACCCTGTCCTCCTGATTTCTTTCACTTGTTGTTAGGGGTGGGGGTGGGGAGTCAGCTAGGCACTCACCAGCAACCTCTTTCTTGGTCAGATTCGCTATATGTGTCTATGAGCCGGCTGTTGGCTCAGGGTGGGGAATGTATCATCTGGGACTCCTCATCTGCCATTACCCAAGAGGGCTTATGCACTAGGCATGATTCTCTCTGAGTTTATGGAGAGCAGCTCCAAAACAATCTAGAGATCACCACCTGGTCTTAAGATGCAGGGCTGCTGTTCCATGGAAGCTGCCCTGGAGCACTTCTCTGCTCAGGCTTTAGAGTGAATGCTCAGTCTCTCCACAACTGTTGTTCCTGCTGCAAATGGAGTTGAGCAAGAGAGTTTCCTGCCCAGCAAGTACCACAGTCTCTGGACCTCAGGCCCCGGTGGCTGACTCTTGCAGCCTAACCCGGTGCTGGAGGCGGTGGTGCCAAGTTCAGGTTCAGGGCAACCTCTCCCTGCTTCTTCACAGGACTCTGCTTCTGGCTCCCTCACTGCACTCCCTCTGTGCCCCTCACTGCCAGTATCCAGTCTGGCATTGTGGTGGTTGGAATGACAGTTGCTCTGGCAGCTTCTTCCCAGGAAAAACTTTGCTAATTTTAGAAAATGGCACTCAGTTTTTGTGCTCCAGAAAAATGCTAGGGTTCAGGCAGTTGGCTATGGCACCAGCTGCTTCACCAGGAGACCCCTGGCTGTTGGGAGCTGGCCATGGAGGCCCACTGAGCGTTAGGGATCAGGAAGGGCCGTTGACTCTGAGACCACTAGGGTGCGTTCGGGAGCTATTGACCCCATTTCCTCCCCCTTTCTACTCAACACTAACCAGATTAAACTCCTGTGAGCTCAAAACATAGAAACTCTGAGATCGGGATGAACTCAAGCTAACTTTAGAAGCTCATTGCTCCCATTCTTCCACAAACTGCAGTTTTGACTTTCACACAACTTATAATTCAAACTTGTATCACATCTAAGAGCCTTAGTATTGGTCACAGGCTTCTGGGTCATGATCTTAGGATTTATTGAAGGTGTAAATTGTAGAATATAGTTTTAGAAGACAGCCATTTTGTTGAAAGAATGCGACTGGGTTACTTGCAGGTAGCCCACTGTGAACTTTGGACTGGGCCACATTCCAAACATTCTGGGATGGGCCACTTTCGTTTGTAAAGTAAATACTTAAGCTTCTATAGAATTGTTTAACTTGGCATAAATCAATCAGCTTAGGACGAAAAAGGCTTATAGAATATGTCAGTCATGGATTAGGTTATCCTTTGTTATGGGATTTTAAGATTATCATATGAAAAGGGTTTAAAGGCAATCATTGATTAGGTTTTCATGGATTAAGGTTTCTGGTGGGTGGGGGACGCCCCTCTCACATCTGACTTTGTGTATAAAAGACCCGCTGTAATTCCCAATAACACTCATTCGCTTCTGCACTAGACTGGAGTCCAGTCTCTTTCTTTCTCTCTTCTTCCCAATCGCCGACGCTGTCTCCACTTTTGGGGTACCCTGAACCCGGCTGGAGCTGGTCCCTGGCACCTGGCCACTTGCTCCTGATTTCCCACTTGTCAGTCACTCACACACCCACTTACACAGAGACATGCATGCAAAGTTGTCCATACACTCACTTATGCAGTGATTCATGCAGTCTGACTGGCTATGCTGCCATCTTCTTGGACCACCACTATTTATTTTTTAACTTCTTTTGGCTTACGTTATTCTGAATAACTTGCAAACCTATGTATTCTCACATTTATATTCAACATCTGAACATTCTAAATCACGAGCCTAAATCATTGCAAATGATGGACTTCCCAGATTATCGCATATTATATCTTTTTTTTGAGGCTGTAGGTATAAGTTAACTATTCATAAAATATGCCCACCATGTAATTAATTGAATAAATCATTCCTCACTGTCAGCCCAAAAAGCTAAATAGGTTTTCTTTCTTATAAAAAGTGGCTGTCTTCCTTCTTTTCAATTTCATACATGTGTTTAATAATTTCTAAGATAACCTTCTCCCTTCTCATCCTAGAGTAGAGGGGAAAAGAGAGTGTAAGTGAGAGAAATGCAAATGGAGGCTGGAGATGCACCTGTGTGTGTGTCATTGGGATGAAATAAGGCCTCACTCCTTCAATATTTCCTGTTCTCCTGGCTTGGTTTTGCCCTCATATAACTCTCCCTTGGGAGCGATACTTTTTTAAACTGTCTATGTGTTTAGTAACTGGAGGTCTTTCCCACCTGGACAATGCTCCATAGTCAGACTGGAAGGCTGTGCTGCTGCTTTGTGAGGAGGGAGAGAAGTGGATTGAGAAAGGAGAGGGAACAGATATGACCCTGCCTCTCCATCAGGGGCCTGTGCTGGGACGGTCACTTTTAGGGAAAGATGTGGAAATTGAGGATTTGGACTTTGATTCCTCTAACCTTGCACAGGCCTGTGGTATCCCCCAAGGCCTTTAAGTATCCCAGCTCTCTTGTATCCAGCTAAATGGCCACTACGGGACAAGCAAGAATTCAGTGGAAAGGAGGTACCTCTGGTTGGGTTCATGGTCAGTACAGAGGTTCAAGGGCCTTTGCTGGTCCTCAAGGGAGCACTCCTAAACTCAAAGCCCAAGGTCAGTGTCTTAGCAGCCCACACGGAGGGAGAAATCTGCTGGGTGAGGAGCCCCCAGCTGGAGCTCACAGATGCCTATACCATTTGAAGTGTCAGCTGGTCCGTTGGGGGCACTCATCTTCAGCACATGGAACTTTGTCCTTTTCTAAAAGAAAAAATTCTACAAACAGTTTCACTGATGTACATTTATGGGGTACAAGTGTGCTTTTGTTACACGCATACATTGCTTAATGGTGAAATCAGGGCTTTTAGTGTATCCACACCCTAACAACGTACATTGTGCCCATTGAGTCATTTCTCATCTTCGCCACTCCCGGCCCCAAGCACTGAGTCGCCAGTGTCTGTTAGTCCATGCGTACACACTATTTCGCTCCCACCTGTATGTGAGAATATGCGATGTTTGTCTTTCTGCTTCTGAGCTTTTTCACTTAAGATGATAGTCTCTGGTTTCATCCATGTTGCTGCAAAGGACACGATTTCATTCTCCATTATGGCTGAAGAGTATTCCATTGTGCCTATATGCCATCATGTCCTTTTCCCAAAAGTTTGTTGATGAACACTTAGGTTGATCCATATCTTTGCTATTTTGAATAGTGCTATGACAAACATACAAGTCCAGGTGTCTTTTTGATTTAATGATTTCTTTTTCTTTGGGTACATACCTAGTAGTAGGATTGCTGGATCAAATGGGAGTTCTCGTTTTAGTTCTTTGGAAATCTCCATACTTATTTCCATAGAGATTGTACTAATTTACATTCTCACCTGCAATGTTTGTGTTCCCCTTTCTTTGTATCCTTACCAACATCTACTACTTTTTGGTCTTTTTTTGGGTTTTGTCTTTAGATTGGAAAATATAGTTTATTTAAAAAGTAGATTAGAGGGGGGGAGAGAGAGGAGATTCACCTCCCCAAGGTAGGGGAGGGGACCAAAGCATAAGAAAACATGACCTGGTCATAGCTAAGCACGACAATAGCAAATGACTGCTTGAGGTTGAATACTTTTAAACATTCCCTTGATGCCCTTGATGGGTCATTAGGATGTTTGGGTGGTGGTCTGTTCCATGTCATCACAGAGGGCAGGTAAGCACCGATACTGATGTGAGGGAATGGACGGCAGGCAGATGGGTGGGTTAATCTCATGATTGCTGCCATGGTGATGGGGTCTCTCTGGGTCATGAAGGCCATGAGGAGCTGATTAGGATAAGTTGGGTCTTGTGGGTGGAGGCAAATACTTGAAATAGAAAAGTTAATTAGCACAAAAGAAGCTGAGGAGGGGGTTGTAAACAATCACCAGTAGCTACTTTGGAGAAACTGGTTCTGTCCTTGGCTAATGATTAGAGGTAAGTTAGGAGAACTGCTAGAAAAACATGACAGCTAGGCAGTGTTAAAATGGCTGCTCATTGAATATATTGGCTCCATGTTATGTCCTTTCATTTCCCCCTCTTGTTATTTAAAAATATTCTTAGCCGGGCTTGGTGGCTCAGCCTGTAATCCCAGTGCTTTGGGAGGCTGAGGCAAGTGGATTGCCTGAGCCCGTGGGTTCGAGACCCGTCTGGGGAACTTGGTGAGACCTCATCTCTACATTAAATCAAAAATTAGCCAGGTGTGTTAGCGCTTGCCTGTAGTTCCAGCTACTCGGAAGGCTGAGGCGGAAGGATCGCCGGAGCCCAGCAGGTTGAGGCTGCAATGGCCGGGAGCGGCCACTGCACTCCAGTCTGGGTGACAGAGTGAGACTCCAACTCAAAAAATAAAATAAAATAAAAAATAAAAATAAAAATATTCTTATTTGCACCTTGGAACAGGTATGAAGTTCAGGCTTTTGTAACTGCTTCCTGCTGGGTAGGGGTGTAGAGATATCCGTACCTGTCTAGAGCAAGAGAAGGGGAAGAGAGGACAGGAGCCCATTGAGTTGTTAAGTGTCTTTCGTATCTGTATATAAAGCACTATATACAAGCATATACTATTAGAATTAATACTACTATAATAAAGGCCATTATAGCCACTGTGATGACATATTGAGGCTTTGCTGTCTGGTAAAAGGTATTTCTAGTTACCCAAGTGGGCTTGACACCCACTACAGGAGTCCAGGCAGTTCCCACTGTTGTACTTGTGAACTCCTGAGTCCATATGTGTCTGTCCCTGCAGCTTGTCTTCAAGTTTCTTTGGGTTTTGTGATAATTTATAGACGACTATAAGGGGTTTTGTTAATATTGACTTTAACAAGGAAATACAATTACTTTGAATGAAAAAAAAACATGAGTATGGAGACATATAGTCAGGTTGTAGTTTAAATTGTAGGAAATAATAATGAACAAAAAAAGTGACATTGGCAAGAGAAAACCTTGCCTTTTGTTTTCTTTACAATAGGTCTGATATACCTTCACAATGATTGATATATTAGTTAAAGAGGGTGGAGCCCTGAGAACCTCCACTCAGGAGATGGAAGATTGACATCTCTCCACTTTTTTTTTGAGTTGGAGTCTCACTCTGTCGCCCAGACTAGAGTGCAGTGGCCGCTCCCAGCCACTGCAGCCTCCACCCGCTGGGCTCTGGCGATCCTTCCGCCTCAGCCTTCCGAGTAGCTGGAACTACAGGCGCACACTACCACACCCGGCTCATTTTGATTTATTGTAGAGATGAGGTCTCCTTAGTGGCCACCATTTCTGAGCCAGGTGTTCTCTCCTCTCCTCAGAAGAGAGCGCACCTGCTTTCCAACGGCTTTCTGGCTCGCACGGTGGACAAAGTCCAAGAGATTTAGGCCTCTTGGGGGCAACTACACTTCTAGTGTCCCTGAAGGCTGTACCCATAGCAATGGACGCCATCCCCTTAGCAGGTTCGTTCTTACGAGGTCTCTGATGGGCAGGTGGAGTTTTGTCGCTAATGGCGACTGCCAATGGGCTGCCTCTTTGTCCTCTGGTTCTGCAGCCCTCCATGTTGGCACCCTGTTGCTTCTCTGATGTCTCAACCGAGCAAACGCCTCAAAAGTTCTTCTTTAATTGGCTATGCATATGAAAATTTTGACCATATCCCTGTCTTTAATGATCCGATGTAAACTTTAGAGTGAATAGACTGTGAAGATGTGAAGTAATCTGTCCTTACTTATTTCCAATTATGAACAGGGAAATTTGTTAAAATTGTCTGTAAATTACTAAGTGACTGTCTTAGTTGTGAGGGGTGGACGATTAGGTGGCAGCGATGATTTCTCATCATGATGGTGCTCACAGAGTACCCAGTATTTCTTCTGTCTGGCAGAAGACGTCCTGGACTTAGTTAAGTGGTTGAACTTCCTTTTTATAAAAACAACTTCAGCAAGCTCGACATAACAAACACGGGTGTTATTTAGCATTCATGTTTCAGCACATGGTGAAGTCAATATTTTACTAGAGCACTTGTAAGTTTGGTTTGAAATGGCAGATTAAAATGACAACTGACATTTTTTTCCTGCGAATTAACAGGAATAATTAACACATGATCCCTTTACTTTTTTTTTTTTTGGTCAAGGAGCAGGACTGGTCATCACAGTTTAGATTCGAGAGAAATTTACTGCAGAAAAACTAGCATGAATGTCAATATCTCTTTTCCCTGGCCACCTCCCTGAAGTGAGACCAGGTAAGCCATGATGAAAGCCTGTAAAGACTTCCCAAGAACAACTGCAGAAGGGTGTTGGGGAGGGTGGGATGGACTTGCTGCAGCTTGTAGGGCTGCCTCCGGGGGTTTATAGGCAGTGGGGAAGGAGAGAGAAGGAAAGACATTAGGTCGGTCTCCGTGGCCGTGGGCGCCAGCCCCTCCTCTGAAGGTAAATGTGGGTAGAAGTGGAAGAGGGCAAGGAGGAGGGAGAGCAGAAGGGGAAACAGATGGAGGCTAGAGTGGCAAAAGCAGGTTTCGAGAGACAGGAGAAGTGAAATCAGCTAGATCAGTGGCTGGTTGTTGAGGGAAAGCAGGAAGGAGGTAAGGTAATCCAAGAAGGAGTAGGAGCATGCCGCAGGAAGAACAAGGGGCCTGGCTGGTGCCATTTTGAAAACCTCAGACCATTTGCCCTCATGGCTGCGATAGAGGTCAAGTTGAAGGAGAGCATCAGAGGCAATAGACCTGCCTTGGGCCCATCTCCTGGTCGCCCAGCTGGCACTGAGGAGACACTTAGGGAAGATGCTCCTCCCTAGGGAGGGTCTTGATGTTTTAGAATTCAATTCAATGGGGTGAGGGTGGGGGGCTTAGCCACCCATCTTGGGTTTTCCACGAGGAGTAATTCTTTTTTGAGTCGGAGTCTCACTCTGTCACCCAGACTGGGGTGCAGTGGCCGCTCCCGGTCACTGCAGCCTCGACCTGCTGGACTCCGGAGATCCTTCCACCTCAGCCTTCCAAGTAGCTGGAATTACAGGCATGTGCTATTATGCCCGGCTGATTTTTTGATTTATTGTAGAGATGAGGTCTCACTGCCCAGGTGGGTCTCGAACCCACGGGCTCAGGCAATCCACTCACCTCAACCTCCCAAAGGCGCGGATTTACAGGCTGAGCCACTGAGCCCAGCAGAGGAATAATTCTACAGGGGCAGAGAGATTTTGTTTAAGAACAGTCTCTGAGTGGCTTGAAAGAGAAAAACAACCATCTATGCCTTCAGCTCGTGTCCAGGCAGAAGGTCAGTGGAATTAGTATGAGGAAGCGAGAATCAAATGAAATAAGGCATCCCCTGGATTTGATCATCCCACTGGAGGCGGGCTTCTTGCCAGCAGTAAGACTGTGCACATTTCGAGAGTTGGAGCCCGGATTTCTCGCAGAGAACTGGAGTCCCAGCAGAAAGCGACTGAGCTGAGAAAGTGTCCTCTCCGGTCACGTTCAAAGACCTCCTAGCAAGGAATAGAGGAGCACAGAGAGAGGGATTGGTCTTGAGAGCAGTTGCGAGGAGGCCGGTAAAAGACAGGCAGCAGCTATGGTGCTTTTACACGCCTAGGGATGGCAAGGCTGTTTCTACACAGGCAGTGAGACAGTAGCCTCCTTGGGCATGTTTTCTGAGCACCTTGTCTCTCTCCATAGAGAGACTCAGGCTGGGAAAGAGAAGAGTGACACAGAGAACAGCCAAACCTCGGTGGGACCTCCAAAAATGTTAGATTGAAGATCTCTCTGAGACCTCCAAAAATGTTAGATTGAAGATCTCTCTGAGACCTCCAAAAATGTTAGATTGAAGATCTCTCTGAGACCTCCAAAAATGTTAGGTACCAAAATCCCAGTAGGGGATCTCCAAAAATGTGAGGTTAAAAAATTATATCTCCCAGCAGGGCCTCCAAATGTTAGGCCAGGCCCACCAGGGGTGACTGACTGGTGTGCGATCCAGTGCAGCAAAAAAGATGTAAAAAATTGCACAGAAGTTAGATTGAAAAATACAGTTTATTTAAAAAGTAAATGAGAGAGCGAGGAAGAGAGAGAGAGAGAGAGAGAGGGGATTGACCTCCCCAAGGTAGGGAAGAAGGGCCAAAACATAGTTAAACATGGCCTGGCCATATCTTAGCAGGTGTAAGATAATATCTCATTGTGGTTTTAACTTGCATTTCTTTGATAATTAGTGACGAGTTTTTTTTTTATATGCTTGTTGGCCATTTGCATGTCTTCTTTTGAAAAATGTCTATTTATATCCTTTGCACACTTTAAAAATAGGATTATGGTTTTTTTTTGTTGTTGTTGCTGAGTTGTTTGGGTCCCTTGTAAATTCTGAATGTTAGTCCCCTGTTGAATGCATAGTTTGTGAATATTTTCTCCCATTCCGCAGGTTGTTTGTGCACTCTGTTGATTATTTCCTTTGCTGTGCAAAAGCATTTCCACGTATTAAGTCCCATTTGTCTGTTTTTGTTTTGGTTGCCTGTGCTTTGAGGTCTTTGTTATAGATTATTTGTCTAGACCAGTGACCTTAAGAATTAGGTTTTCTTCCGGTATTTTTATAGATTCAGGTCAAATATTTAAGTCTTGGGTCCATCTTGAGTTGATTTCTGTATATGGTGGTAGGTGGGGGTTCAGGTTCACTCTTGTGCCTGGGCTGTGTTCTGCCTCACCCTTCTGTCTGTATCCCTGGGTCTCTCCTACTTTCCCAGGCCCCAGGTTTCAGTGTAGCGGCCAGTCTTTTTTTTTTTTGAGTTGGAATCTCACTCTGTCACCCAGACTGGAGTGCAGTGGTCGC